>NC_134492.1:5650685-5813185 GCF_040206685.1 Ascaphus truei | reverse complement strand
TCTCTTGATGGTGCTTCTAAATCCAGGATTGTGCAATGTTGGCCATAATGCTTAGGAGACCGGGGTATATTAATTGTATATTAAATGTGTGGATGTGTGACAGGGTATATGGCTCACCATATGAAGCCTAACAAGGACAGAGCAATAATAACCACTTTACAAGTGAAACCACATGGAAGCCCCTATATAAAGAGACTCCCAGTGCAATCACTATGTGGATAAAACATATCCTGTATCATAGGCTGGAGCCCTGCACATACCCTATAGTCACAATAACCATAAATATAGTAGGTCACTCACATATTAACCCCTTCTGCTCCATGACAGCGTGCATCCGTTCCGTTTTGTAGGTATAGTATATGTAGAAAGATGGTGGAGCACTGCAAAAAAATAGGGCTGGAGGCAGATCCGTGAAAAATAAAAATGCTTTAATCCAAATGCATGGTAGCAACAGCTACATTAAAAGGGTCCTCTAACGCGTTTCGCGCTTTAGCAGCGCTTTATCAAAGAGTACCTCATGTCTCCCCTGATCCCCCTTATATGCTGTTCACCACGGAGGTGATTTCGCGCCAAAAATCAGTCAAAACTCTGACTGAAGCTGAATCCCCGTAAAAAACTACGGTGGCCTCATAGGGTAGAAAGACCTCCATGCTGAAAAAGCAAAGGCGGAAATCAAAAAGCTGCATACACAGTCAGATTAATGAATCTGATGACGACACCCGACTCAGACTTTACCCAAAAATAAAAAAATAAAATAGATAGACTGTAACACACTTGATAAAGAGAGAAAAAACATAAAATGAAAAAGCAACACATGTAAAGAAAATATAATAAATGTTAATGAATAAAACTCTTATTAGATAACTGGGAACATGAAGAAATATACCCATCAATAGACCCATCACTCTAAACATAATGTGTCTAATATCACTAATTATAATAATAAACATGAATGTTTAAATGAAGTTAACACAGAAAAATAAACTGATTTTAACATAAGAGTAATAGCAAAAGTAATAAAGTTAAAGAGATGCATATGAATAATTATCATCTTAATACAGAAAATTTGAAAAGTACATTTATAAAGATAATAATATTGTTATAACCCGGGAATGACCTATTTAAATAACTAAGTCCTATCAAAGTAATAGATATCAAAAAGAACCTATGATTAAAGTGTATTGATGCAAATATTAATACTATAAAGAAATATTGGGTTGAAATATATATAATACTAATTATTTATGTACCTAACAATAAGCATATACATTAATAATAAGAGGTTATTATGAAAAATAGAGGTAATGTTAGAACATGAAATAGTTTTATAAAAAATGTATCAGTTCCCAATCTTGATTGATCCCATTTGGGTATAGGGAATCCATGGTGAAGATCCTATCATATACTGTGTGTGTATATCAGTGTTGTGGTTCCTGTGAGAGGCTACTCCCACGACGTTGGGATCCCTCTCAGGTGGAGGCGCTGTACCAAGTTGTATTGTGGTATCACCCCGGGCTCCCCGTGGCAGAGGTTTGGGATCTCTGCGAGCCAACAGGTAAAGCCAGCACCCGTAGACTTCTTACCCTATACACACACACACACACACACACACACACACACACACACACACACACACACACACACACACACACACACACACACACACACACACACACACACACACACACACACACACACACACACACACACATATTTAAAACCAAAGACAGAGCATGAAACACAGACAGAGCCCAGTGCTACATCCATTGACACAAATAAACGGTACAGTGCCTCTATATATATATATATATATATATATATATATATATATATATATATATATATATATATATCTTTTTAATAAAATGGTCTTTTAGTTTAACTCTTTGGCCAAAGTGTCGTAAGCCCTTGAGCCCCTCCAAGGCAGACCACGTCTCAAGGGTCCTAACACTAATATAAATTCTTAATAACCTGTACATTACCAGGAAGAATGATTTATAATAAATCTGTCAAAATTAGTTGCATAGTTCTAAGTCTGATTGAAGCTCTTATTATATGGAAAGTAGCTGAAGCGCTCAAATGCAGGTACAATGAACAAAACAAGCCAAACCACTAAACCAGGGTACTAATGAAAATAATATAGTACTTAATGTGCAATAGTATGGGTACTATCCTCCTGAAGACAGGTGGTAGATGGTACAAGCCCACTCACCCTCAGTCTCATCGGCAGGTTCCCCTGAAAATAAGCAATACTCACATCCTGGTGGTAGGTAGGCAAGCTGTGCAGCTACATATATGCAATACAGGAAAAGGGAGACCAAAAAGCGCACCAGCAAAAACGGAGCAGGAAGGACCCAAAACAAAAAATAATTAAAAGGGCACTTTAATGTGACAAGAGACCCATCCAACACGTTTCGAACGTCACAGCGTTCGAAACGCGTTGGATGGGTCTCTTGTCACATTAAAGTGCCCTTTTAATTATTTTTTGTTTTGGGTCCTTCCTGCTCCGTTTTTGCTGGTGTGCTTTTTGGTCTCCCTTTTCCTGAAGCTCCTATTAACCTGTACATTACCAGAAAAAGCACTCTGTATTAGATTTGTCGCAATCAAACTGCATGCAAGTTCCCATGAGGGTGGAAGGTGAAATGGAGTCCGATTGCGATAATGCAGAATAAATGAGTACTTCAGTATTAGGTGATACCTTTTATATTTGGACTAACAATTTATGTCCTAGGACAAGCTTTCGAGAGTTCTCCTCTCTACCTCAGGTCGGCGATACTGATTTACAAAGGAATCTATGGCTAAAACAGAGCTCCGCCCACACCCCACAGCCTCCCCTTCCCCCTCCATGCTGTTTCTTGTCACCATTTTATTAACTTTCCATTGTCTTCAAACACCACTTTCTCATCCCACCTTATCTACATCTCTGTTTTCTTTGTTTTTCCCCCTGATTTCCTAACCTCTGTTTTAGCCATAGATTCCTTTGTAACCCAGTATTGCCGACCTGAGGAACAGAGAACTCTCAAAAGCTTTTCCTATGACATAAAATGTTAGTCCAAATACAATAGGTATCACCTAATACTGAAGTTTTGGACCTATGTGTATTACACTTTGTTGTGTTGCTCAGGCTGGGGCATATCACGTATTTCATATACATGCTGGGGATTACTTCATGCTTTTCCATAACTGTAATCATTACGTCCCCCAGGGTTTCTCAACTCCAGTCCTCAAGATCCCCCCTCCCCCCCAATAGGTCAGGTTTTCAAGATATTCCTGCTTCAGCTTCAGCACAGGTGGCACAATCAGTCCCTGATTCAGCACGGGTAACCCTCTGACTGATCCACCCGTGTTGAAGCGGGATATCCTGAAAACCTGACCTGTTGGGGGGTTGGAACTGGAGTTGAGAACCCCTGCTGTACTCATTTTGCAGATTGGTGAGTTACACCCCACTAAAGGAAAAAACAAATTCACACCAGTAAAGTTGCAAATAAGACATGTACAGTTCCATTTACCCCTGCAAGGTTTCTTACCCTGTCCATTCTGCTATCTGTATTGTAATTGCAATTTTTTTTATTGAAGACAGACTAAAATTGCAATTGCTTTATCTTAAAGCACCAATCTCTTGTACTACTGGGATTTTTACTACTGGGATTCGAGGGGTCTCATGGAACAAAACTTCTAACCCAGAAATAGTGATCTGTGCAAGATGGTGACCCGTGCTCAAATTGCCCTTTTTTCACAAGCAATTCAATGAGCATTGCCACTTGGCCTAATTTAGCCAATTTGTGTAATTCTCAAAAAGTGCTGGATTCACTGAAGGCTGCGTCCCTCGTCCCTCGTCCCTCGTCCCTCGTGCTCCTGACCGCGCTCATGCTTGAGAGCGGTGACGTCACCAACTCTCCAAGCAGGAGCGGTCGGCTGTCCAGCAAATTTTTTTGTAAGCGCAAGCGGGGGGGGGGGGGGGGGGCGTGGCCAAGCCGAGACTGGTGCTGATTGGCTGAGAAGTTCATTTGATCCTTCAGTGCGCTTGAAACACAATTTTATCTGTCTCGGCAAGCGCCTAGCGCCTGCGAGCGTACAGGCACGACGCACACGCGCCGCGTGAGCATGGCCGGACATATAAAAATGCATTGTGCTAACCGCACTAACCGCACTAACCGCACTAAGCGCCAAGCACGGTCAGCGGCACAGTAGACTCAGCCTAATACTGAGACTACACATAAGACACACACACGTGTCTGGACATTCCATTTGGGTGGGAGAGGGAATATGGTGATACATAAATTAGAACAAAGCAATCATGTCTAGTTACATTGGCAAAAGAGGGTGGCGTGGCGTGCTGGGGGCAGTTATTGTGGCCATGGTGGCACAAGCCGACGCTGGACCCTAGAACAAAGTTCAACGTTTAGTAGTAACTGCTCCTATGAGAAACAGCAGCCGTTGTACTTGACCCTCAACAGCCTGAATGAAATAAAACAGAACGGCAGATTTTGCCAACACCATCTTCTTCCTCCACGTGAGGAAACACTCACTGCCACCGGGGGGAGAAGGTTTCCCAGAAAAGACTAAATGTATTTGGCAAGACTAGAAGGGGTGTAAAGAGTAGCCACCCATGCCAAACTACGCAAGGTACACATAGTATTAATACTGTAATGGGGGGTGACACCTTTTCTCTCGGATAGTGTCTCACGATAACATTACACTCTCACGTTAATGAGAGGCATTATATCACAATGTTATATCTGTACAACATGGACTTACATTCTTGTCACAAGACTCTCGTTAGCACAATTATGAGAAGGAAGCTGAGAATAGTATTAAAAAGTATCCATGATTTATTGTATACAACAATAATAATGAATAATATAATAAATCCATTACAAAAAGCAGACTTCGTTGGAAACAAAAGGACATTTGTCATTCATCTGAACTTCATATGGTTGTATGCCCACTCTTTTGTGACCTTTTTTTGAGATTTTTGTCATACTCCATTGAGATTCTAGTATAAGGCACCGAATTTATAGTCTTTTGTTTTAATTATCTGTATCTAACATAGGTAGTCAGTTCTATATAATTTGGCAGCCACACCTCACTAAATTATTTGTGATTATTTGGGGTTTCACCTATTAATTGGTCTAATCTATTATAATATTGTTAGAGCTACACTATCCTTTTAACAACTGTAACCAGTAACATCTGTAACCAGTGACATCTATAACATCTGTAACCAGTAACATCTGTAACCAGTAACATCTGTAACCAGTGACATCTATAACATTTGTAACCAGTAACATCTGTAACCAGTAACATTTATAACCTGTAACATCAGTAACCAGTAACATCTGTAACCAGTAACACCTGTAACCAGTAACATCTGATAGGGGAACTGCATGGGCTACTTCAAATGGCGTCAGTATCCCACTTAGATCTCTGCAGTGACAATATCAGCAATATCACACATATTCCTACTAGATACTGTAGGAGCCTTGCTTGCATGCAGAATAAGTGTGAGAATAATGATAATGTTGAATTGCTGAGGCCATGCTGGACTGCATGAGAAATTACCCCTGTATACAGTAGTATTTGTAAAAATTAAGGAGCAATACCAGAGCTTTTTTTTTTTTTTTAAATTGGCTGTCTAAATTGGGGGCCTAATAAGGGGTCTAAATCCCACCCCATATGGAGGGTGTAAGCTACTATTAAAGTATGGATAATAAATACAGCTCGTCATTGTGAAGAAAATAATGTGTATTAGGGATAAAATTGTGTATCCTTCATGTTGGTCTTTGTTTGATGATTCTAAATAGTTATTTTTGACTACATAAGATCAGATGTCCAGTGTCTGGTCACAGTGACCTGGACAAAGTTAATGTAACCTGTAACTTATCTAAAACCAATACACAATGATAAAACAATATCAAATACAAAATATAGCTAAACATGCAATATATTTTGCTACTTGTGTAATTAGTTGCGTTATATACATATTGTTGAAATATATCAGCGAGGTTGAAAAAACGTGACCCAGAAATCCCTTGGGCAGATTTCTCAAATGTAAGCGTAATATGGTGAACGTGTAAGAGGTTTGTTTGAACGACCTGATAAAAAAATACAAAGTCGCCAAATGGGCTGATCCTAAAAGTCACGTGTCCCAGATCTCTGTGCTATAAATGCCGCAGTGGGTTCTTGGATCTCTATTCGCCATCACCATGAGGGGAATCATTCTGGGACTTCTGCTCACCCTTGTGGGTAAGTATTGCAGTATTTCTAACTTTTGTCTTTATCCAAATATGGGCTCTGCACATGGACTTATTGGGATATGTATCAAGGCAAAAGTGGGGCAATTCGGCACCATATCCATTAAAGAACAAAATCCCACTGAAATCAACATGATTTTTGCTACATTTGATGCAGTTTTATTTTGCCCCAGAATAGCCCAAATTTAGACTTCATGCATACCCCCATTGACACATTAGGGATATATAAAGACTGCAGCACGCCCCCACTGCAATATACGTGCATATTTTCAGGCTGAGAGATACTTTGTAGTATGACTAAGATATCATCGTTTTCAAACTGTCTCAGAGTTTTTCATTTCAGTAAATTTCTGCTGTTTCTCATTTCTCTTCCAGGCTCGGAAAAATCCCACATTGGTAGGTCTTGTATATTATTTATTGCTGTTGTTCTGTACCATGCTGCACATACATGTCATGTTCTGCGGGCTGCTCGTGTGAAACGCGTCTCATATGTATTGCAGAGCCTTTTTTCAGTGAGAGCAAGACGACTGTGTATAACTATGAGGCGGTTATTCGGAGTGGACTTCCCGAAAATGGCTTAGCCCAGGCCGGTATTAAACTGAACTGCAAGGTGGAGATCAGTGGCTTTGCACAGAAGTCTTACCTTCTCAAGGTAAAGGAAACCATTCTCCTATATAGGAAATAAGTTCTGAATATACATTGTTCTGTTTATGTAAGTAATCCTTTGTGGGCACATTTAGCAGGGTTTTACTAAACTCTCCCAGCTATAAAACTGGGGCAATCCTAGTGCAATCAGCACCATATTTATAAAGAAAAGTAATCTCGAAAGCTATTAGAGTTTTTCCTTGATAAATCTGCGGAGATTCTTTTGAACACAATTTTGCCCGAGTGTTGCTGCTGGAAGACTTTAGTAATTAACCCCCATAATGCCAAAGTGTTCATGTACAGAAGTACAAATGGAGGTTCAGTAAAGTGACAGTAATTATTATATCACTGTCTATTGAAACCCAGTACACCCCACTAAACCCCACTTAGTTCAAGTCCAATGCTCACTGCACACAACTGTATGATAACAATAGAGACTGTGCTGCCCTAACAGAACTATAGTAACACACTTACTGGAAACACTACATTTTAACATTCACTCATTCAAATAATCATATTTGCTGCCAGAAAAGTCAGCAACACTTCTCAATGTATTACAGATCTCCTGGCAGGAATGGTAATGCTGCAGCTAGCTGCCCCTGACACGTTTCATGTCACTGATTTACAATTACTAATAGTATTTTAGCTAATAGAAATCTCCCTGATAACATTATAAAGGCAGTAAAAATAATACAGCTGTGATATAAATATTGTATTGCTCATTGTCTACGATCAATACAAATATTGATCCAAGCTACGTAATGTTTGGGAATTTGCACTGGGGTTTAAATTGTTAATTTATTTAAGCATTAATTGAAAAATGTTAATTTTTAAATTGTTAAATGTCTCCAACATAATAATTACACATTTTTGCAAGCTGGAAAAGTTTGAGGGTTCCTGAAAATGAGTACTTATGAATTCAGTGGAATTTGACTGCTCTTTCAGAGCTTTACAATATAAGTTTCTCTGCTCTTTTTTGTTAGATCCAATCTCCAGAATTTAAGGAGTACAATGGCGTGTGGCCCAAAGATCCCTTCACTCGATCCTCTAAGCTAACCCAGGTTATTGCAGAACAGCTCACAAAACCTATCAGGTTCGAATACAGCCATGGACGGGTTGGATCCATCTTCGCCTCAGAGGAAGTTTCAGACACTGTGGTCAATATTTACAGAGGAATCCTGACCATGATTCAAATGACAGCCAAGACGTCACAAAATGCGTATGACTTGCAAGAGGTTAGTTTGACCTTTTAAACACTTTATTTGGTAAAGGTACATTATTCATCATGTGATGCCTGTGCTGCTGGAAGCCTTTTTGTTGACTCCTCTAACAGTAAATGTGACACATCATAATTACACTCATTGGTTTCGTTTATTGTTTTTATGTACAGCCTCCATTATTCTGCCTGCCTTACTAACGGCAATTTGTTTGTGCTACAGACTGGAGTTGGTGGAGTCTGCCACACAAGATATGTGATCCAGGAAGATAAAAGAGATGACCGAATCACTATTATCAAATCCAGAGACCTTAATAACTGCGAAGATAAAGTAGCTAAGAATATCGGCATGGCTTACTTGGAAACTTGTCCATCTTGTCAACAGGTACACACTTTGTTTTACAGAGCTTTGTTAGATGCAAAATAAGTCTTAAATTCCCCTTTACAATTAACATTTCTTTCTTTTTGCATTCAGATGGGGAAGAACTTACGTGGAATGGCTACATATACATACAAGATGAAGAGCAAGAGTCAGGGTGCACTCATCATGGAAGTTACAGCCCGGGAGGTGTATCAATTCTCTCCATTCTTTGAACTTCAGGGCGCTGCTGTTATGGAAGCAAGGTGGGTGTCTCTAAGGCTGAGCGAAAGCCTCCAACCTCCCAGAAGGCTCTTTAACACTGAACATTAAGAGCGGGCTGCTTCTTAGGTTCATTTAACCAGTCTTTAACAATGAAATCATTTGAAGTCTGACTAAACTAAACTAAAGTACGTTTTCTTCCCACGGATGTCGCTCACACCTTGTGAACGTTGGCGCGGCTATCAGCATTTCAGTGTAATATTGCCTTCTTATTATTAGAACACTACACATAGATGGCAATGCATTTATAGCACAAGTTAGTCTCATCGCGAGAGAGCGCCAGAGTGACAGGAAATGCGTTTGTATTGCAAGTATTATAAGGTCCCTGATTCAATACGGTGAGAAGTGAGTAACACACAGTTAATGATGGAGTATCTTCCATTCACTTGAATTTTAAGTTAATGAATCGCTGAGTATTACTCTGATTTGTATTTGTGGAATAGGGGCCTAAGTAACTAGGGATTTATAATGAAGAGTCAGAATGTTAATGCCAGTCTCTTATTCTATATATATATATATATATATATATGTATATATATACAGTATATATATATATATTCGCAAAGTTATGCATACAGCATCATTCTGTGCCTTGTGCCTGCAGCATTGCCGGACATTTCTAAGTAATCCCCTTCCATGCATTAACGCCTTCAGATGTGAACATTTTATCCTATGCTATGTTCTCTTTCTATCGCTTAGACAACAACTTACCTGGTCAGGAACCAAAAACAACCAGTTGAACGCTCCTCAGACTCAGATGCAGAACCGCGGAGGCCTCCATTATCACTTTGCATCGGAGATGCTCCAGATGCCAATCAATTTAATAAGGACCAAGAGTCCCGAGGCACAGGTACATAATGCAGCTGGCATTTACTGAGTAGGAATACACTGGTACCACAGTCTTCTCAGGAACACAGACACAAAACATTATTGGAACAATGTAATGATTGCAGTGATTGCCCTCACGGCCTGTTTCCTATAGTCTCTAAGCGCCACAAAGTATCAATAGAAAAACTATTATAGGGAAGAAGAATCTCCTGATGGTTATCACTAAGTTATAAACCAAAGAAAAAACAATACACAGTAGCAGAATAATAACAGTCTCTATTGTTTTGGGTCAAGTGAGAATGAGTATTGAGAGACAGAAGTGAATGTGCAGTATGCAGTGCAGTACACAGTGCAGTATACAGTGCAGTACATAGTGCAGTACATAGTGCAGTACATAGTGCAGCATATAGTACAATACATAGTGCAGGATTTGGTGCAGTATATAGTGCAATACATAGTGCAGGATGTACAGTTGTGAAGTATAAAGTGCAGTATATAGTGCAGTACTGTACATAGTGCAGCACACCGTGCAGGATATAGTGCTGGATACAGTGCAGTATATAGTGCAGAATGTTCATTGTTATACTCCCATTAAGAGTTGATACTGTATTTACTGGGACTTATTGAATAAAATGCCACACCAAAATCTTTCTGCTTATGCTAAATGATACGTGTGAGTTTAATGCATATTTCCTACTGACGTGTACACGTGTTATTGTCTTTATATTTATTACCCGTTTTAGGTGGTAGAAACTCTGCAGCATTTGGTACAGAATAACCAGCAGCAAGTACATGCGGACGCTCCAGCCAAATTCCTGCAACTTACTCAGCTTCTGCGCACATTAGACTATGAGAACCTGCAGGCGGTTTGGAAGCAGTTTTCTGACCGACCTCAGCACAGGTAATAATTATTACTAATTAAAATCTACAATATGCTTTTCTATATTTTGTGGCATCTTTCATCTAAAGTCCTGGAGATTCTCTTCTTCTTCGTCTCACCCGCACCGAGACAGAGATGCTAAAAGCAATCATTATAATAAGTATATAGTGACTTTGAATACCTTTTCCATTTGTATTTGAAGTATTTATGGTTATACACTCCTCATGTTTTCAATCTCTTTGTTAAATTATTACATATCAACCACTTGTATACGTTGTCTGCACCCTTAAATTGGTTTATGGCGTCTGCATGAGCAGGGTTTGTAGAATTATAATAAATGCCCTAATAACGGTACCCTAAATATAACGTCTGCTCTTTCTGATGTAGCTCTGCAATAGATCATCTTTCATGATATTATCTCTTATGTTGATCCAGGCGCTGGCTACTGAATGCTATCCCTGTAATTGGAACATCTGAGGCCCTGAAGTTTATCAAGCAGAATCTTCACACCCAGGAATTTACCTCTCGAGAAGCGGCCATGGCTATTACTCTCGCACTGCAGTTTACTAGAGCCACTCAGCATACATTTCAAATCGCTTCCGTACGTTTCATCAGCTTTTAATGTCTTATACTCCATGTCTGAATGTTTCCCTGATTGCCGGTAGAGATTAGCAAAATGATCCAAAGTGCAGCCACAAAACGTTTAGCGTTTTCCCTCCATATTCGCTTCTCTGCGAAACGTTTCTCAAGGCTCAAAGGCCTAGTTATTTTGCACGATAAGTCTTACATGTTGCTATCTAATCTCTTGGGAACTCTGACTAGGCCGCACTTATTTTTGAGGCTGAAACTTTAGCACAGAACTAATTTCTGGCACAGAGGCGAGGTCATTTATACAACTGATACATTGAGACACAATAGGTTTTCTTAGGCTAAGGCCCCGCTCCCAGAGTCAGCGCGCCCGCACTGCAGACAGGCGGGGCGCTGACATACACAGACCGCGATATGCGGTCTGTAGGGAGCGGGAGCCGGAGCGGGAGGTGGGCGGGAGTGGGAGGCTTGAGCGGGAGGGGGGGCGTGGCTTGAGCGGGGGGACCCGCTACTCTCCCCCCCCTCCCTCCCTCCACCGGCTCGGGCTGGAGCTGCTGATGGAAGCAACACACACACACAGGCACTCTCTCTCACACACACACACTCTCACACACACACACGCACGCACGCAGGCACTGATACACACACGCAGGCACTCTCTCACACACACACGCACGCAGGCACTCATACACATACACACACACACACACACACACAGACATAGGCAGGCACTTACGCACTCAGGCACACACATACACAAACACAGATAGGCACTCAGACACACACATACACACACACAGACAGGCACTCACGCTGCTTTCCCTCCACACTCCTCCCTGCTCCCGAAGCCTCCCCTCCTCCCGAAGCCTCCCCTCCTCATTGGCTCACAGCCACACCACGTGACGCGTCAACGCTAGGGATCACAATTCTCACAATTCTCTTGAATCCCCTAGCGGCTGACGCGTCACAGCGTGTAGTGAGCTGTGCAGCCAGGGGGGACCGGGACTGGCTCGGGAGGATTCCCCTGCTGGTGGGGAAAGCCCGTGCAGCCGCCCGCGCCGCCGGTAGCAGCGGGTCCCAGCCCTTATCCTTGTGAAGCCACAAATAATGATACAAATCATGTATAAAGATAACTAATGTATACTGTAACTATTAATAATAATAATGAAAACTCTTGAAATAATGAATTGAGACATAACAAACATGCTGCTTGATACGTCCCAATCCCAGATCTGCCTGAGATTTGAATGGAAGATCCCACATTTGCAGGGCAGATCTCACTAAGTTATCGCTCCTATTCTTTTGTAGGATTTAATAACAGATCCAAAAATACAGAAATCTCCTTTGCTGTACAAAGCTTCAGTCCTTTCATATGGGTCCATGGTGAACAAATACTGTGCATCTTCATCTAGATGTCCAGAGTCCGCTTTGGAGGTAAGTGTATTCTCTCTATATAGAAATATCGGGGTCTATATATAAAGGCAAAACGTGTGCATCTGTAGGGTAGAAAATGCATTACTGAACATATATTTTGACAAATGTATTTTGTTTTCAATGGAATTGATTTATTTGACACATATTTGCCAATTAACTCCAGGTCTACAAAGGAGTAGTAATGCAGAGTATTCTTCATTCAGATCTTATTCTACTAAACCAAACTTGCTAACAGATCAGCAAAAGCCAGATGAATAATTGTGACACTGGATACATTTGGTGTAGTTTATTTAGCCCAGAATTGCCCCAAGGAACATGGTATCCAACGTGAACATTATTTTCAGGGAGATCCGGTAGGAAAATGTGTGAGATCTCTGCATCTTCCATTGTCTTGCACTGGGCTGAAGGATCTGTGTTCAGGGAGAAAGTAGAATAATGATATATTCTTTAGTGCATTATGGAGACGTCTCCCCATAAATAGGGAGCGATGGTCAGTATGCCATGGAAATGGTGAAACAAAGCCGCCATAAGCTTTGCTTTAATAATGTTTTCATACAATATGTGGGTAATGGGTCAATTTTACAAATCCCATTTGTTGCGGGAGGGATCTGGGGTTCCCCGTTTGCTCTGTAGGATGATGTTGCCATGATTATTACAGTGCTACATGTTCTGTTTTAGCCTCTTCATAATTTAGCTGCTGAAGCTGCCAACAAGGCCCATGAGGAGGATATCTCTCTAGCACTGAAGGCTCTGGGGAATGCCGGGCAGCCTGCAAGTATCAAGCGTATCCAGAAATTCCTGCCAGGGTTTTCCTCCAGCGCCTCCCAACTCCCGGTCAGAATTCAGACTGATGCTGTGATGGCCCTCAGGAATATCGCCAAGGAAGACCCACGCAAAGTAAGTCAGACACTAACACTGACTGTTTGTTTCCATTAATAAAGTTTTATTTGTTCAGGCACACATACCATGTGCATCTCAATGTGCAAGATCGTTAATTATGACTATAACTGGCTAGGCCTGAAACTACATCTCATTCACAGGAATGGCTATTTATTTATATGTTATCAGGTTAAGTTTGTGAAATACTGTTTTCTTGCTTTCAGGTGCAGGACATCCTGCTGCAGGTCTACATGGACCGCAATGTCCGCACTGAGGTTCGAATAATAGCATGTGTGGCTTTGTTTGAGACCAAACCAGGTATGGCATTGGTAACAACCATTGCTAATGTGGCACTAAAGGAGAGCAAAGTGAACTTACAGCTTGCAAGCTTCACATACTCCCACATGAAGTCCTTATCCAGAAGCAGAGTGCCTCAGCTCGAGCAGCTGTAAGTATGCAACACAGAGAGCTTCTACTCCCAAACAAATCTTCCTAGTCTGGTTCATCATTGTGTTTGCCTAGTATTTCCTTTATTATACTACATACAGTACCATTTCTATACAGCAAAGTAATAATTCCAGTAACCCCTTTGCTATCAGAGCAACTTGCAACTAATCGTATTAGCGTTGCAATTCATAGCTGGCGCCTCTAGCAGGAAGAGGGTAAGAAAGCTAAGATACACGTAACATGGTTTTCTGCATGCGCAGATCACATTTAAACTCAGTATGATGTTGTCACAATTGGAACAGGCTGTGTGGTAAGTGTATAACTCCTGGGATGTTTTGCGTCTCGGTTGCGCACATGTTGAACAATAATTTGTATTGTAAGTGACTTCGGCCTAACAGCACAAACACAAAGTGTCACAGTCCCGCGAGGCTCGGTCATTAACAGGGTTCATTATTCTTCATCATTATTAGTCATACATTAATTATAATATCCTCCTCACTCCTAGGGCTGCTGCATGCAACGTCGCTCTTAAGATTTTGAATCCAGCCCTTGACAGACTGGGATACCGGTACAGCAAAGCTATCCGTCTAGATACTTTCAAATGTAAGTGGTACAAGCGTGGCCAGTTAGACTTCCAGTTTCAAACCCTTCATTCCCATCACCAGGCGCTGGTGCAGGGATTGTTTCTTCCACTTCAAAGATCACCGTCTTTAACTCTAAGCCATTCCTTCCCTAAACGGTAAAGAGATGCAGCACATTGCTGGGCCCATTCTGTAGCCGTCGTGTGTAAGTGCTATTTGCTATTACAAAACTGTGCTCCATTCTTGAAGCCCCCTTGTTTTTCGAATCACTGCCTATAACTGAATATGCAGCAGCTGAGAAGACAGAACATTTCTTGTTTTGCCTCCATAGATTCTTTAATGTCTGGCGCTGCCGCAAAAGTCTTCATTGTGAACAGTGCAAACACCTTGTTCCCAGTGTTCATACTCACTAAACTCCGTGCATACGTGGGCGGTGTACAAACTGACATCGTAGAGGTAAATATTTGGGCACAATTATTGGACACGGTGCTTTTTAAAATGTGGCAGCACAATTGCTGAATAGTTACAATTAAAGAGAATAATGAAGGTAGTTAGCTGGATATTTTGCCTGTATAAATAAAATGCAGTTATTTTCCATGCACTGCTTGGTTCTGGCCTCTTATTTAAATACACAGTAGGAGAGATTTATACAGATTTTCACATTATATCCAAGAACAAAAATTGAGAGGAAGGTATAGCTAATGGAGGGAGAGTTAGCGAGTGTTTTTAAATTGCAGGTGACTTTTGTTTTCTTTACAAGAATGAAGGAGTTGTTGATGAAAGGATGCTCATTCTGCATTCAGTCATTATTAGCACAATATCACAGAAGTTTGCCCCAGAAAGCCCAGTTAAATGGAAGAAACAATATGACATAGGCTTTAGTAAATGAACCGCTTTAATCTTTGATTATAGTATAGATCAACCCTCACATTAAATTATACTCCATGTTCTAAATGTGTAATGGTATTTTTGTGTCTTCTTAAAGTTTGGCATTAGAGCAGAAGGATTAGAGCAAGCTCTCAGAAAGCAAAACATCCCATTTGCGCAGTACCCAATGCGCAAGAAAATCGCTCAAATGATGAAAACGGTAAGAGTTACCTTTTCTTCTTTTTCACCCACAATATGTTTACCTGTAATGGTGTTAGTGACCCATTTCTTTTCCTCTGCAGTTACTGGAGTGGAAGGGGCTGCCTTCCCAAGTTCCTGTTTTATCCGTCTACTTCAAGATACTCGGCCAGGAAATGGACTTTAGGGAAATCGACAGAGAAGTTATTCAGAGTGCAGTACGGGTCAGTCAAATCTACCATATACTTTACCTTTTGTATGTTGTCAGCAGTGTCTTTCTTTGTCTTAAGATCCTGTATATCATTGTATTTTACAGGCACTGAATGAACCCGCAGACAGACACACAATGGTAAAGAGTGTGGTGAGCAAACTTCTCAATGGACTTGTAGGACAATGGGTCCAGCCACTGCTGGCTGCAGAAGTTCGACACATTGTTCCCACCACTGTTGGTTTTCCACTGGAGTTCAGTTTATACTCTGCTGCTGTTGCCAATGTTGCCATCAATAGTACGTTACCATTTATGTGATATTTATTTAGATAATTGTTGTTTGCTGTATATACAAGTTTGCCTGATTTCATCTATTCTGTATTTACAGGTGATGTAAAGGTTACTCCTCCTCCATCTTCAGATTTTAGTGTCGCACAACTGCTGGAATCTAATATGCAGCTTCATGCAGATGTGTCCCCGAGGTAACGAAATTCCTAGTTATTGTATCTAACTGAGCTTGTGGTTAAGAAGCCAAGATCTGAATATCGGAGTTTCACGCATGCTTCTTATACATTTGGTCCAATGACCTTACTTTCCTGGCACTAAAGTAACAAACTATATACTGTATGCAGTGAGAAGAGGCCGTACTAGCTAGTAAATGATAATGTATGTACAGTGTGTCCTCCCATGTGTATCTGCACTAATCTTTCTGTTTTACCTTTTTGTTTACAGTGTATCAATACACACAATGGCTACAATGGGGATTAACACCCACCTGATTCAGAGTGGAATTGAATTTCACGCTAAAGTGCGCACAAACTTGGCAGCAAAATTCACTGCTCATCTGAATATTAAAGAGAAAAATTTTAAAATAGAGACATCCCCGTGCCAGCAAGAAAATGATCTTCTCGTCATCAGGTATTTTTACTAATCTCTACCCTATCTATGTCAGCTAAGACCCCTCAAGCCAGGGGGTTAATATGCATCTACATGTAACGGCCAAGGGGATGTGACTTTTATTGTTACTGTAATTATAATAACCACAATAATAATTGTTTAGTGTGGATTTATTGTATGTCAAAGGTCGTGTAAGAGATTGAAGCGCTCCATCCCTTAACTCTGATTGTTACTTATATAAAGTGCTGTTAGTCAAAGCCAGAACACATCTTATCAATCATTCCATTTTGTTTCATTCGTTTAATATCCCTAATATGGGAATACAAACATCTACCTCATTCTACAGCACGCAGGTGTTTGCTGTTACAAGAAATGTGGAAGAGTTGGATGCAGCGAAGAAGACTCCGATCTTGCCCAGAGGAAGCGTTCCAAACATTGAGAAGAAACACTTTGAGACAACAGGAAGGACTTCAGCAGAAGCAGCCAGCATGATGGTAACCAATGAGGAAATGGGTAGAGCTAGGATAGAAATATATTTATGTTTGTTTTCATGCTCTCACAACAGAAGGGATCCCTCTATTAAATCAACATGCAAGCTTAGATAAATGCCACTATTAATTCTCCTAGACAACATCATTCATAATAAATGATTGTTACATAGCACTGAGAAAGTATCGAGATTTGTACATAGCAGAATTTACAATGAGCCATAGGATGTAATTTTCAGTATTGTAGAGACAGGGACATTACGTGACTTGCTCATGGACACAAAGAGTTGCCAGCTCGCCTCAAATTAGGCATTACATGTTTCTCTGGGCTTATCAAATGGACTGCTGAGTTTTTCAGAATGAGTTTTTTCTGAGATGCGGCACCGATAACGTGTTGTATAACATTGTCTTCTCCACAACAGTTACGTCTATTACAGGTACACCTATGTATGACCATGTACCATATAGTCTATATCATACAAAAATACAAATAATGTCATGTCTTATAGCAGCAAACAGAATAGATTTCTTTGAATTGTAGATGCATTCAAAATAAAAAAAAGTTTAATTAAACTACCAATAAATCATTGTCAAAATGCCCCAACATTTAGTTTGTAAATTGCATTAGCTCTGGCTTTAATCTATACATTTTGAATTTGCACAAATTATACTGTAAAGAACAGATGTAACAAAAATTATTGTGCATCATAACGGAATATTCTGCATTTTCAGTGGGTAAAATAATCGTGTTACATCTGTAAGTTGCTTTCACTCTACAATAATGACTGAGCTGTTTTTCTCTTTCTGTTTTACTGTAGGATGTGTCTTCAGAAATGATGTCCAAGAAATATGCCTACTCTGCAGAAGTAACAGATCATCATTCTGCATCTAGCAGTCCTCAGTCTTATCATTATTGTGTTAAATCTTCTAACTTTGGTTTCCAAGTTTGTTTTGAAAGAAAATCCCAAAGTGCTGCATTCCTCAAACATTCCTATTTCTATCGAGCAGTAGGAGAACATGAGGCCAAGATAGTTATAAAACCAGGTACAGTAGCTCTCAATAGTCATGTTACTGTATGTCTAGTAGTCTGTTGTATAAATGTGTAGGAATGCATGTTTGACCCCTTGTGTACGTATGTTAATAGCTCACACCGATGCAGCAATTGAAAAACTGCAGCTGGAAATAACAACTGGACCTAAAGCAGCTTCAAAAATAATTGCCCTGGTAAAGGTGGAGGAAACCGAAGGTGAACACCTTGAGGACTCTGTGGTTCAAATGAGACTGAAAAAGATTCTTGGCATTGATGATGAAATAATGGTAAGTGTTTCTGAAAGAGCAGTATAGTTCATATGCTTACCAATAAATGTCATTAGAGGACAAGACTTTGATATTTTACTTTTCCTGTGTCTACTACAGGTCAGAAATAGCAGCCTACGCCAGAAACAAACTAAGAAGCCAAAATACAAACCCCAATACAAACATGGGGATGGTCCAGTTGCAGAAGTTGTAGAGGCCAAGAAGGCCCGATACTCATCTAGCTCTTCTTCATCGAGATCCTCATCATCATCTTCCCCATCATCTTCTTCATCCTCTTCAAGACAGAAATCTAGAAACAGAAGACCTTATGACCCAAAGCAGGAAAGATTAAGCGGCAGCCAACAGCGAAACAGAGATCCCCAGGACCAGGAGAACAAGAAGCACCGGCATCAAAGCAGTAGCAGCAGTAGTAGTAGTAGAAGCAGCAGTAGTAGTAGTAGTAGTAGTAGTAGTAGTAACCACAGTCCACAAAGAAACAATAGACACAGAGATGACAGAATCATCAGTAGCAGCAACAGAAGGAGTGGTAAAATCAGCAACAGAGATCCTGAGAATGAACATCAAAGAAACAAACATGAATATCAGCCTGAGCAGAAACATGGCAAACAGTGGAGCATCAGCAGTGCGGACAGCAGCAGCAGCAGCAGCAGCAGCAGCAGTGACCAGTCTGTCAGGAACAGGGTAAATAAACCTATACTATCCCGCCTATGGGACAACTACATTATACACCTCCAAAGGATTTACACTGTACATTTGTATCCAGCCCACAAAGGAATCCTTCTTATGTGACACATATTCTCTGACAGAGACTCTGACTCATTCAATACATTTCATTATCACACATTGTATTTCATTTGTTGTGAACATTTAGAGTTTAGCTGCTTCTTGCGGTCTGTGGAATATTCATAAAGAATTAAAATTAAAAAGTGCAACTGGGTAATTAGCAGTATATTCATTGCAATTTTTATAAAGGTCTTATATGCAGAATATATGTCATTTGCTTCACTGGTGCTGTACATATCTATACTGTCTTTCTTTACACACAGAAAGAAAGACATTTCTATGAACTCCGCTTCAGTCCCGCAAACAGAGAAAGAGTGAGTTTTTAAGACGTTGTTTTTGGTCAGGATGACTAGTTTGTGTGTACATTCACAACATACACACAGGGGGGTTATTCATTAGAGTGCAATAGTGACAATCTGGCACTACCACACAAACTCCCATTCCAGGCACCCGGAGTTTCTGTGTACTGCCCGATTGAGAGTATCGCATTTTAGTGAATAACCCCCACAGTGCATAAAATCTATATAGTATAAACATAAATGTAACGTAAACTTAAATGTAACGGTCCTATTTAATTAAACCTTCCCCTTGTTTTCGCGTATTCTCTGGAGAAGAGCATTTTATAATCTCTTCTGTATTACTTACATGTCAAGAATTAAAAGAAATAAATGTATTTAAGAAATAGATGGTTGTTATATTCCCCATGGGAAATAATCATGTGGTTTTCTATTAAATCAATGGGTATAGTATGGGAGATGCCAAAATCCCTGATCAAAGTGCAAACATAATGCACAGTATTTCTTAGAGTTCTTTGCTTTTATGAGTCTTCCTCAAAAACATTTGGAGGGGTTTCTCCTTTAGAAGGTCTATGTTAGACCCGCACTGAGTAAGTAATACCGTAATCACAGCGCCTTAAACAATATTATTGGTATTCTTTCCAGTCTACCAAGAAGCGAGCTTCAAGGGTGTATGCTTCCTCCCAAGAGAGCTCGTCCAGCAGTAGCAGTGAATCTGCTTTCAGACACCGGGTGAGTGTCATTACCCCAGGCATTAAACCAGGTATGTCTCATTAATCGGAGGTGGTCCTTGTAAAACACAGTTCTTCTCTTCCTTTCGTTTAGGCAAAATTTATGGGTGACAATAAGCCCCCAATGCTGGTTGTTACTGCTCAGGCCGTAAGAAGTGACAACAAGAAGCAAGGATACCAGATGATCATGTATGCAGACTCTCACACCTCTAAGCCTCAGGTCCAGGTATATGTGGTGGACATCACAAGAACAAGCAGATGGAGAGTTTGTGCTGACGCTGTTGTTTCTAGTCCACATGAAGCTCAGGTAAAATCCCAAACCTGTGCAATGAGCATTACCTGTTCCCTGTTACAAATAATTCATTATTGTTTGCATTAGGCGCAATGTAACCTTTCCTCATCTTTTGACTGATATAGGCAAGCATCAAATGGGGTCAGAATTGCCAACAGTACAAGATAGCTGTGAGGGCGCAAACTGGTCACTTCGGTAATCAGCCCGCAGTGAGGTTGTCTGTAGATTGGCCTAAAATTCCATCAAAACTGAAGTCGGCTGGCAGACTGTAAGTATTCTTCAGGTTGTGATGTTAATATATTTCATTTCATAATATTTAATTGATCCCAATTCTGAGTTTAATTCGGACAAGATTCTTCCTATATTGTGGCAAACTTCTCCTATTCCCCTCTCATGTCATCATCATCATCACCTCAATGGAACCAACCCCCTATTTTCAATATTTTCCTCCATGACATTTCCAATGTGTTCAAAAATGTATACAGGCATACCCCGGTTTAAGGACACTCACTTTGAGTACACTCGCGAGTAAGGACATATTGCCAATAGGCAAATGGCAGCTCCCGCATGCACCTGTCAGCACGTTCGGAACAGCAATACCGGCTCCCTACCTGTACCGTGCCTGTTACAAATGCGTTATTTACATCAGTTATGCACGTATATGACGATTGCAGTACAGTACAAGCATCGATAAGTGGGAAAAAGGTAGTGCTTTACTTTAAGTACATTTTCGCTTTACATACATGCTCCGGTCCCATTGCGTACGTTAATGCGGGGTATGCCTGTATATCTGTTAATTTAAATGACTAAAAGCTGTATACTTTTGGTTGCAATGCCACAGTATTCCGTTATTGAAGGTTCGCTTATTGCATCTTGTTTTCAGGGTCTCTCAGTTTGTCCCGGGAGCTGCATATTTGTTAGGATTCTCTGAACATCTCAAGAAGAATCCGTCACATCAGGCAAAGATTATTCTGTCTCTAAGTTCTCCCAGAATCATTGATGCAGTTTTCAAACTACCATCGGTAAGTGCATTTTCTTACGTATCTAAAGATGATCTATATTTACGCACAGTATGAAATGTAATGGAAACATTAAATAATTGCATGGTATTTTTTTATCATTCATCACAATATATTTGTTGTATCACAATGCAATTTTTTTGACTGCATATTTACTAACAAACTGTTGCTATTGCAGCTTACATTGTATTACAGAGCGTTGCGAATCCCAATAGCAATCCCAGCTTGGCAACGCACACCAGATGCAGTCTTGCAAGCACCGACATGGAATGTCTTCTCTGAAGCACCCACAGTGCTCAGGAAAAGCTTCCAAGGTTAGATAAGAGGTTTCAGATCTTCTGCTTCTCAAAAAACATAACTACAGTGTTACTTATTACAATTCCATTATTTTACATGTATATTATGTTTGTTTCTTGCCAGGTGAATGCACAGTTTCCCAAAATCAAATTACAACCTTCAATGGAGTAGAATTTTCTTACATTATACCTAAAAACTGCTACCATATCATAGCCCAGGACTGCAGCTCTGAGTTGAAATTTCTGGTCATGATGAGGAACTCTGAGAAATTTCCTAATCATAAGGAAATTAATGTGAAACTTGGCAGTTAGTAAGTATTGTAACTCAGAATGATTCATGTACATCACACAGATACTATACATTAAGTATTACATAAAGATATGTCGCTTGTAAAAGGCTCAGTGCCTTGTACTCAAGGATTCTGGGAAGTTTTAACTGACCACCAGCTGAAATGTTTCATAACCATTACCAAGACTGTGGTAGAGTATTTTAACACTCGTATTGCAAAAAGAACTAATAAACACTATTATTGTTGAACACGAGCTTCAAAGTTATCACCGGTCCTCTTCTTTGGATAATGAAAAATAAAATTGTTCGGAAATTTGCCTTCCAAACCAGTGGGCTGCCATGGGTTTTCAGAACTGGAAAATGGCTGTTTGTCTAAAATGAAATAGTTTTCTATACAAGCTGATATGCCAGGTGATTTACTGACATGCACAAGATACGAGTCTTTCTCGGGAATACTCCCACAGAAAAATGTCTAAGCAATATGGCAAACGTCTATTCAAAAAGGCCGTGTTTTCCTCTGAATTCTGCACTCATATTTGGCTCTTTCACTCATGTAAAGGTGATTACTTTCTTCACCCCTGATTTCCTGCAGTGCAAAGCTCTAGCAATCATATTAGTCTGAGAATTGCAGATTCTTTGTAGGTTGAATTTCCAACACGGGGTGAATGCATCAGCAAAGATGTAATCGTTTGTACAGAGCTTTCCAAACGTTACAGACTCCTCCATGTGTACTGTTCAGACCTGTTAGGTTGTTTTTTTAGTTTCTGTACACACTACATTAATTAAGAAGTGTCCTTTTGGTTAATAAAATCTGATTCTATGACTACTAAATACTAATGTATGTTTTATTTGTTCTACTTCAGTGATATTGACATGTATTACGCAGCTGGATCTCTTAAACTAAAGGTCAATGGTGATGAAATAGCAAAGGAAAATCTTCCATATACATCACATTCAGGTAAAGAACAAGTGGCATTCGGAGTCCAAAGGGTTAACACGAGGGGTAAAAGTAATGTATCAAAATTGCATGAAGAAAATGTATATTTCATTTGTTTGCAGGTTCAGCGATCAAGATTCGTAGAGTGGAGAATGGCTTATCCTTATCAGCATCAGACGATGGCATTGAGACACTTACCTATGATGGAACCATTTTGAAGGTATTTGTAATGAAATAATAAAGCCAAATATTGACTAAATGGTAAAAAACTAGAGTGCAACTTAAGGCCATTAAACCGCTAGGACTTAGCACAGTTCTCTGAAGTGTGGACCTACGGTTCCTAGATTAGGACCCATATTTACAACACAATGCTACTCCATATGTCACCTTCCAGTGCTGGGAGACCCCTTACAGCCCATAAGGGTTAATGCTGGGAGACCCCTTACAGCCCATAAGGGTTAATGCTGGGAGACCCCTTACAGCCCATAAGGGTTAATGCTGGGAGACCCCTTACAGCCCATACGGGTTAATGCTGGGAGATGCCTTATGATGTAGCACTGCTTAGTAACCAGGCCCCTAGCCCATGTTCTCCCACAGCCGGTGATGTTTGTTGCATAAACTCTTGGACAAGCTACAGGAAAGGGCCGCACAAACCAGAACACAAGACATTTTCCCTTGCAATGTAGCGACGCTTTTCCTGTCCTTATACAGCTGAGAACAGCATTTTGGATGAAAGGAAAGACCTGCGGTGTGTGTGGTCGCAATAACGATGAGAGAGAACAGGAGTACAAGACGCCAGATGGTTATGTGGCCAAAGATGAAATGAGCTTTGTTCATTCTTGGCTTCTCCCGGAAGAGTCATGCTCCGGAGGTATTTAATATAGAGCTTGTATACTTTATATAAAGAAATAAATCCCCCATAACTTCTCATCGATATAATTATATTATTATATTATAGATGTATGGTGCTAAAGAATCAACTATTATTACATGAATCCATTATTGCAATGTGATATAAACACTAATAAAGAACCTTGTTATCACAGTATTGCCTTTCCTCATTATCCAAGTCAGAATTTTCTGTCGAAATGCAGAACTACAAGTTATTGTGATCAATAATACACTGGCAGTGGCTGAAAAGACGGACTGCTTGATCTATCTGTATTGTCTGGCTGCTATTTTATGTCTGAATTCCATGCTCTTAGAGATTTATTTCAGTCACTGCATTATAAAATCATAGTCTAAATACTAAATACTTTGAATAATAGTCTTTTGAATGAGTAACAAACAGCTCCAATCGGCATATTGTCCAATGTCCCGATATGAGATACAGGCAAGAAAAGTCCTGATATAAAATGATTATTCAGCCTATGCATGGGGACTCCAGCTCATTCCAATGATTTGGTTTTATTTGCTAATTGTACTATTTCATCAGTAGTGTCTATTTTTTCATAGGTTGCAAACTTCAGCGCACACTTGTGAAGCACAACAAACCTATTGAAAGTGAGGAAGGAGCCTCTAAATGCTTTTCTGTTCAGCCAGTTTTACGCTGTGTCAAAGGTTGTTCTCCAACTGAGACTGTCCCAGTGTCCACTGCTTTCCACTGCCTCCCGTCTGGTGAGTGTCACTGTGCAGTGTGTGAGATCCGGGCAGTATGGGCACACCTCTCATTACACAAAGTCCCAACAAACATTTCAACTAAACAGGATGGAAATGAAGATGTCATAAATATTGCTCATCGTTTTCTCCTGTATCTTTGGCCCCCTTTGTTATGATTTGAAGCCATTTCCCTGTGCTGGGGAAGATTTTAGTCCCATTAAGTTGAATAAAGCTGATCTCTTCTATAGCAGTGCGAGGAGGTTTTAGGGGACATTAAATAGGGGACTTAGGCCCATTCTTTCTTACAGATGCTCAGCCATAGGGCAGCTTTTAAACCTTCACATGAAGGGAATTACACTGTGTGCATACAGGCCAGAGAAGGAAAGAGGTGGTCCTCACAACTTGCTCCATTAGATTTTCACTGCTTCCAAATATTGGCCCATTTTGCATCGAAAAGCTCTTTAATAGCATTTGTACTTTGGTGTAAGACCCAGAGTCACTTGTCCATGATGTGAAAGAGACACTCTCAGTATCAGATTGTACGGCCTGCAGTGTACACCCGATGACAGGGGCAGGATGTTTTTTATATTGACCTCTCCCAACATGTATTTTCCTTTCCAATGAAGAGCACAAGTCTTTCTCCTAGTAACGATCTTCCTTCCTCACGTGTTCTTACAGACTCTACGATCGATCTGCCTGAGGAGCATATTAAGTTGGATAAGTCGGAAGATTTCTCAGACATGGTGGATGCCCACACAGCCTGCTCATGTGAAACCCTGCCATGTGAAACCTAAAGCAGTCACTTCTGTACATCCTTTTTCAGACAAAAACTTTAATTATCTGTGTATAGAGAATCTGTTAATCCATTATCTTTGATAGAGTATTAGCATATGTTGTAATGAATTTCATTCACAATAAAATTATGCATTTAAAAATAATTGTACAGCTTTCTTCATTTTGTTATTATTTCTGTGTATGTACAGTACATACATTATGTTCAAAGCACAAACAAATGTCATTTCCTAACACTGTTGATTCCAGTGGAAATATTCAGCCTGCTTAGGGTTGTCACATTTATGTTTTTCTAATACGGGACGCGGAAATCCAGTATGAAAGTGTGACTGATCATGATGCATTGCGTGTCCTGATCTGTGTGACTGAATTACTGTTTGGTTTCAAATGCTGATTGTATGAAATGTGGAGTTAGAACCAGATATATTTTAAAACCCTTATAACTGATTGGCTGGCTGAAAGGTTCCGTTTAAGGTTCCAGCAGCTCTGCGGGCGGTGATCCTTGTTGCAGGGACCTTAACCCTTGCCTTAGGGGCTTCAACCCTTGTACTCAACCCGGGGAGATTTTCACCATTGGCACTGCTCTTGTTTGTTCCCGTTATAACGGACTGCAGACGTCTGGGAGAACGCCAAGAAAGACACAGACAAGTCATTCTATCCAAGCGTTCTCAGTTTATTGCTATTCGAACTGCATTTTTATACACTAAAGGAAGCATTGTCCCTTCTAGACGCGTACACTGTTTGGTTGGAGGCGTTACACTGGCTTTTTGGAGGCGTTACAGACTTTTGGCAAAAGCGACCTGGGTTACAGAGCTGGTTTAAGCCAATCAGTGAAATACAACATCTGGTTGGTTATAGACCAACCCGAAAATAAAAGGTTTTAAAACAGAGTACAAATAAAACGGGAGCCAGTGCACTGTAAGTAAAAATAAAGTGCACTAAAGGAGGTGGTGTAATTGAAAAGAAACCAGATGGGGGGAAACCGGCTTAGGACCAGATATATTTTTAAGCCTTATATTGATTGGCTGGCAGGTAATACGTCATCTGGTTGGCCGAGAGACCAACCAGAAAAAAGGTAAGGCTCAAACTAAAATAAACATAGGCCAGAAACTAGTGCAACTGTAAAATAAGAAAAACAGTGCACCAAAGGAGGTGGTTAAGCTTAAAAGAAAAACAATGGGGAGATACCGTTCAGAGCACCCTGCTTAAGGCCCACTGGGAGGTAAATGCATGTACATGCCCAGTGGCCACAGCGTGGGTGTACTCTGCTTGGATACGGGAGTGCACCAGTACCCGGAATAAGGCCTGGCACGAAGGGATACCTCCCCAGCCAAACGCTGCTTCCTGGACTTATAGATAGCCAGTTTGGCTAATGCCAGGAGCAGTTTGATGAGGAGGTCCCTGGCCCTAGTGGAGTTAGAACCAGAAGGAGTTGGAACAAGGAAAGGGCGAAACAACATTTATAGAACTACAGTTAATTGTTAGCACGTGATACTTCATTGTGCAACAAAGAGCAGGATTGAGAAAGTCACTCAATGCACATCTTGCCACATGTATGTGCACTTGGAGCAGCTGTTCCAGGGAGCACACCGCTCTGAGTGGTGTGAGCGGGGGGTCTCTTTAGAGCCTCAGATATCTGATCTGAAGAGGAAACTTGCAATATTGAGGTACATTGACAATTTTGAAAAGAGTTTAGTGCTCACTGAGCAGGCCCGGGCAGGGACTAGTGGAGAAGAATGTGGAGCTGTGAGTGAGGATAAGGAAGAGGTAGGTAGCTGGGTAACAGTTAGAAAGGGAAGGATAAAAGTATTAATTTAAAAATAACTGTACAGCTTTCTTAATTTCGTTATTATTTCTGTGTATGTATGTAACTCTCCCTACCGGCTTACCTGGCTCTTAAGGAAGTCACATCAGATTAACTATACACACTGGCAGTGCTCACTCTCTCGGGCCTGTGCAGGGTGCTGGGCTCAGTCTCTCAGGCCTGTGCAGGGTGCTGAGTAGGTGCAGGCTGGGCTCAGTCTCTGAGGCCTGTGCTGGGTAGGTGCAGGCTGGGCTCAGTCTCTGAGGCCTGTGCAGGGTGCTGGGTAGGTGCAGGCTGGGCTCAGTCTCTGAGGCCTGTGCTGGGTAGGTGCAGGCTGGGCTCAGTCTCTGAGGCCTGTGCAAGGTGCTGGGTAGGTGCAGGCTGGGCTCAGTCTCTGAGGCCTGTGCTGGGTAGGTGCAGGCTGGGCTCAGTCTCTGAGGCCTGTGCAGGGTGCTGGGTAGGTGCAGGCTGGGCTCAGTCTCTGAGGCCTGTGCAGGGTGCTGGGTAGGTGCAGGCTGGGTTCATTCTCTGAGGCCTGTGCAGGGAGCTGGGTAGGTGCAGGCTGGACTCAGTCTCTCGGGCCTGTGCAGGGTGCTGGGTAGGTGCAGGCTGGGCTCAGTCTCTCAGGCCTGTGCAGGGTGCTGGGTAGGTGAAAGAAAAACTAATTTCCTTGCCTAGGCTTCAGAACCGAAAGGAACCTATCCTCTGCCAAGAAAGCTGAAGCTTGTGACTGGATACACCATCTGCACCGTTTGCAGCAGACTTCCCCGGGAAGCTTTCACGCCCTGCCACTGTTATCTTCGATCTTTGATGAACTTTCAGACCTGGTAGACGAACGAAATGAAACGTAATGCAAGCCAGGTTTCAAATCCTTTGTCTCAATTTATTACTCATAGGGTAATGACTTTTATACAGAAAAAAGAAGATATTGGTTAGAGGCGTAACATAGGCGTAACATAGGCGTAACATAGGCGTATCCTAGGTGTGTCTTGGGCGTAGCTTTGATTAAAGGCGTGATTTAGGGGCAGGACATATTAGTGGCATGATTTTTGGGACGTGTCTTTCCCAATACAAGCAATGTCTGAATACATAGCTTATTCATTGTCTGTTATCAAAAGAGACCTTGAGTCTTTAGCAACTAATTATACTATTTTGCTTCTTGCAGAGAACCATTCTATTATATTCTAACTGCAACAGCAGGAAATTGACAACACAAAAGTATCTTAGCAATATCCTGAGCAGGAAGAAAAGAAATGTAATTTAGCAGAAACTGAGTGCATTTAGGAATTATATTTCAGCAAAAGGCTGACTACAGAATCTTAACTAGTTATGACCAGGCAAAATGGAAGCTTAACACAAGTGTAGATTCTGGCCTGACCTACTGGTCCTAACAGTAGGTGCAGGCTGGGCTCAGTCTCTCAGGCCTGTGCAGGGTGCTGGATAGGTGTAGCCAGGGCAACTAACTAGAGGCTGTGTAAAAAGGGGATTACTTGTAACAACTATGTTGCAATATACACAGCTCTGGCTGCTTCAGAGCAGGGAAAAAACATGTACATTTAGATAGGGAGAGCTGGCAGCCTGAGAGCAGGAAAAATACAGAGAAATAAAAAATCCTGTTCCAGGACAGCAACAAAGTCAGGTTTACCTCTCACTGAGATAATCAGGAAAGTCTGTATATATTGCACTCGATTATGGTGTGAGCTAAATTGAGAGATTATAAAAATTAACTTTTAATACACAAGCTAAAATACAGTCAAATTAAAGAGCGTGAACTTGACAGTGAATATTTATATACAGTGACGAAAACTAAGATAAAATCTGTGCACATGAACCAAGGTATAAAATAAATGAATGTGTTTGGTGTTCAGAATAGTATAGATACCAAAATGATGTGGACAAAACAGCATTGATTTGAGGTCCGGGTATCCCCTGCTTCCCGAGATACAGGCTTGTTATGGGGTGTTGGTATCTCCTATGCATTTAAATGTCACCTGACCGTGAGAATAAAATGCATAGGAGATACCGGCACCCCATAACGAGCCTGTATCTCAAGAAGCACGGGGTCCCCGGACCTCAAATCAATGCGGCTCTGCTCCGGAGACCACCAGCTCATCTACACTAGAAATAAAATGTATATTAAAAAAAACATTAATTTCAGGTGAGATTTGCGCAGGGAGAGGCGGCTCCCTCTGAGCAGCTCTCTCTGCAGCTGAAAGAAATCACTGTATTTGGACTTTCCAGAGAGGCGATCTTCATGTCCTTGGCTACTCGCCCCTTTTGGGAATTTTGCTATCACAGGTAATCGAGGCTTTCTGACTACCGTGATAGCAATGCTCAAAAAAACAGGCATTAAATGACCCCGCGATTTTTTTTATGAACACTTATAACATGGGCCCCTTAGTGTCATGTGCTTGTAGGAGCTCCTAGTTAGGAAGAAGTTTAAAACATCTATAGAGAATGATCTAGGTAGTGGAAAGATGAAATGGGGGGAAGGTGTGTGGGTGAAGGGGTTAGGAGTGTGGGTGTAGGGGGGGAAGATGTGCAGGTATGTGTTGGGGAGGCAGTTGTCGGGAAGGGGGTGATGTTAGGGGTGTTTGGCGGGGTTGGGGTTTGTGTGTGAGAAGGAGATAAACAAAGTAAGAAAGAGGGAAAGAGCATACTGTACATTAAAGATAGATTGCCTTTTAAGAAAAGAGCAGGTGTGTATAAGAGAAACAGGAGAGCAGAGGAGGAAGAACACCAGCTGCGATCATATTGTTATGGAAGTTAAAGAAACTGTACAGAAGAAGGGATCGTATCAGAGAGGATTCTAGGGACTCTGCTCTCTGTAAGTAATGTATATTCCTCCAATTTAACTAGTGTTAACTCTACTACTAAATAAGGCTTAACTAAACAGGCTTAGGGTCGCCAGACGTCCTGTATATATGGCATTGTCCCTTATTCCATTGACTTGTCCCGGAAAGGTCTGTCGAGACGCATAATTGTGCCTTATTTTAGCGCCTTGACATGAAATAGCAAAAAGGAGAAAGCAGCGCACTGCCCGGGAGTCGTGGTGTAGAAGTAAAAAATTATTTACTCAATACAAAACATCACCCAAAGGAGGTGTAAGGCCTCCTACGCGTTTCAGACACGAATTGAGTATGGGGTAAACGTGCCAGGGACCCTCTATATATACATAATGAAACCAAACATATCAATTTGATTTTCGCGCCAAAAAAAAGTGATCGCGTAAGCACGCGTCATCGCATCTGTGCACTCACCCGCGCCGCTCCCCCAATGACAGCACGCGCAGTGGGACAAGACACTGGTAACATCTGTGCTGAAACAACGGCATCCCGCCATGCTCCTCCCCCTCGCGCCAAAGCCCACAATGAGAAACATGACAAGGGGCGGCGAAACTGCCAGTGCCGAAGCTCCAACCCCCTTTGCCATGGTAACCCATTGATGGACAACACAGAGCCAGGCAGAGGATAAACAAGCAGACCGCCCCATCACAGCACAGTTCTCCATGAGAAATATGGCGAGTGGCTGTGCATCAGTGATTCAAGAGCAATGCTGCCGCGCCAACCCCCTTTGCCACGGTAACCCATAAAACAACAACAAAGCACTCAAAAGAAAAGAAAACGTAATACAACAAACCTCATAATGACATTTACCCATTTGTTGACTAATATACACATGACTGGGACCCTGTAAGCAGCGCCCCTCACTATATGAAAAACAGACATAACAAACAACACATCCTCTGTGTGACTATCATATATCTTAAAGCTGCAGTTCAGGCAATATCCTGCATGTGTGTTATTTTTAATAAATCAGTTCTGTAGTAAGAAAAAATATTTTTAGCATTTTCTGTTTTAAAAAACAACAACTTTGAAAGACCAAATTTCTTGTATTCTATTTTAACAAGCATGCTTGTTCCTATAGCAACGATTTACATTCCCCATATTTAAAGATGTCGCCAAACTTTGCCGATCAATAGACGGAGAACGAATTGACCGGCAGCTATGCAGTTCTTTAGGTAATTAGAGATTGCCCACATGAAACTATTGAAGTAAAAAAATAAATTAAAAAAAAAGACTGAACTGCAGTTTTAATGTATTAATTCACACAACACACAAGAGGATGGATAATAAAAATATACATACATAATAATTAAAACCAAAAAAGTAGAATATTTTTTACACATAATACAATTCTACTGTCAATGAAATCTACCTCCGAAGGGTGAGACTAAAAAGCAGCAGGACGCCAGATAATGTAGGCTACAATAAACACGTATTTGTTCTCAATACAATAAAGACATGGTTTAAATCTTTGTTTAACTGTATATAGAACTGATTCAAGGTGGGGGGAGGGGGGGCGGAAGGATAAAGGAGGGCAAGGAGAGAAATCGAACAGAACCAGACAGTCAATGGCTATAAAACTCACGAATATAGCCAATCATCATTTGAATACCAACACAGAAAAAAGAATCCCCAAAAATAGCACTCTAGCATACACAAAATATATCAAAAATGTATTCATCACATACAGATATAAATAATTAAAAAGCCCCCGGACGAAGCAGGTGGCGAAACGTTGGGGCTTGTCTGTCTCTTTAGGACGTGGTGGTGCTCTCAGCTGTTTCTTCCCCTCCCTGCTGTATCTCGCGGCCCGTGCCCCTATCACCCTGGGAGCATGCGCAGTGCAGCGGTTCACTCCCTCTGAACCCACGAGTACTCTCTTGGCGGAGGACGTCTGCTACCAATTTGCTGGACACTTTGCTGGACTGGTCTAAGTACTTTTGTGACCCCTTTTGGCTTTTGTCATTGTTATCTGCCATTTATATGCCTTTCTCTCTGTGTGCCTTATCTATAGGTTTAGTTCATATTATGTGATTTTGTTGACAGTATATGCTGTGACTCTCACACCGTTACCTCACACAGGGGGCCTTATTTAGGTAGCCGTGACCGGCCGGGCTGAGTTTTCTGAGGCAAGATGTGTTCTTGCCTCTACACCTTCATACTAATGGGTACATTTACTGGTCATGCAGTGGAGGTTCAGCTACTGTCTCTCCATATGATTTGTGGTATCTGTATTTAAGCCTATTGTTGCTTCAATCCACTTATCTCTAGAGGCTCAGCATTATTACAGCTTTGTAGGACACCACTGCTCCTTGTAATTATTTATATCTGTATGTGATGAATACATTTTTGATATATTTTGTGTATGCTAGAGTGCTATTTTTGGGGATTCTCTTCTCTGTGTTGGTATTCATATAATTTCCATCCCCAGCACCGCCAGTAGTGTTCACAACTGACACTTTACTTAACTGGTTTTAGCACATCTCATTTTAGGTCTGTGCAGGTTATTTTTGTGTTTCATATATATAAATGTAGCCAGGTCCCCTCTGGCTCCCCGGTCCTCCGTTTTCCCCCCTTACCTCCGATGCTGTGGGGGGCTGCTGTGGGTGGCGACGGGCTTTCCGGCGCCGCCCTCTCTGCCATGTTTGTTATGCGTGCGCACTCGCGTAGGGCACGCACATACGCAGATGCGCGGGATGACCCGCGGCGGCCATGTTACGATTGGCCGCGCATGCGCAGAATGGATAGCATGCGCGGTGGCCATTATGGAGCTTCGCACATGCGCAAGAGGTGAGGTGATGCCGGGGGAGGGGGGGGGGAAGCAATCAGGTGCACGACAGTTGCGGCCCATAGATAGGGCGAGCGGTCGCCGGAGGCTCCGGGGGCTCCCTTTGCAGGGTGCCGCCATTTTGTAGTTGATTGCGCATGAGCAGAACTCGCGCAAGCGCAGTAGGACCTCACTAGGGCGGCTAATAGGGAAAGGCTCAAGACAGGGACTACAAGTCCCATGAGCCTCAGGGGAATGTCACAGGCTGCGGCTTAGTCAATAGGGCGGCTGCATTTGCAATTAAGGCCTTTTCAGTGCAAGGGAGCTCGCGCTGGCAGCTTTGAATGGGGACAGTTAAGCGAGGCTGCAGTTACATGTTGCTAGGCAACCAGTGAAGCTGTGAGAGATGACAGTTAAGAGAGGCGGCAGTTACAAGTTGCTAGGCAACCAGTGAGGCTGTGAGGTGACAGTTTTAGGCAGTTGAGGGAGACAGTTAAGATTAGGACAGTGAAAGGAGATGAGAGATATAATTGTGGAGAGACACAGTTAGCACAGTTATAAAGGAGCAGTTCTCTTTATCCCTTAAAAAGGGATAATATTATTACAGTATTATTATTATTTATTAGTTCAGGCAGTTGAGGGAGAGACAGTTGAGGAGTTAGGGGTGAATTATTGAGCTAGAAGATAGTGAGTCAGTGTGCTAGGAGATAGGAAGCCAAAAGATGTGTGGTGGACTAGAGGCAAATACTGACCCAGAAGTACAGATCCTGATCCTGAATGGGAAGGGGCACAGAGGGAACTTGCCCTGAAGAGAGCATGATACAGGGAACCTGTCTAATGAGGTACTGTATTGTGCTCTATATGAGAACAATTGATCCTGTGCCAGCCTGGAGCTGTTGAGCCTGACAATAAAATACCTGTGAGTTGCAAAAGATCCTGGCGCCCTGTTTCTTGTCCTGTCCTCCAACCCACCAACTACCCTCCATTACAGCCAAGGCCTGAACCTGCCAACGGGAACCCTGAGATCACAGGTAACTGACCAAGGAGCTGACACTCTAATCCCATCGGGAGCAGAGCAGGACTCTGTTCACACATGTACACCCTACCCCCTGCTGCCGGGGGGGGGGGATGTGTGTGGGGGGGGTAGGGGTGTTACATATATATATATATATACACATACAGAAAAGAGAGTAGCGTTATCAGTGTTAGAATGTTCTAAAATAGTGCAATTACTTATTTGTGTTATGAAAATAAAATAAAAATAAATAAATATAATGGTGGTGTATATATAACAAAAATAATTTATATATAAAAAAAGTTAATTAACACAATATATATATATATATGGATAAAACAGTGTCCAATGAAAAAATACAAATAGAACAGTCCAGTCCAATATAGTAGATGAAAACAAGTCCAGAAAGGTGTTCCAGTCACTGTATGGGGAGGCAGCTTGCATATATGATCTAGCCAGATCAAAGGAATCTACAAGAACCAGAGAAAAAGAAGCGCCAGCTCCATAGCATAATACTGTTGTAAAAAAACACACACATTTATTCAAATTCAGGAGAGGCCGCCAGGACATGCACTCACTTCAAATAATTAAAAACATTCATTTGAGACAATCTGTAAGCTTCCAGGAACTGCGAGGAGGGGAAGATTTATTTATTTATTTATAAAATATTTTACCAGGAAGTAATACATTGAGAGTTACCTCTCGTTTTCAAGTATGTCCTGGGCACAGAGTAAAACAAATAATACATGGTTATAAATACAGTTACATAGATGAACAGGGTATACATTATATACAAGACATTGCATGCACAGTTAAAGAAAATATATATTATGAGCATACGAAACCTTCCTGAAGTTAGCTGGGTTTGATGTAGGCAGTGGATATTCACAGTTGAGTGCAAATAGCCGCACGGCTATTCGCACTCAGTAAACATCCCAGCCTGGAATCGAACCCTTGTCCCCTTACGGCTATTCGCACTCAGTAGAACTTAACTGAGTGCGAATAGCCAAGCTGTTATGAACAGGTTTCTATGCCTTTATTCACCAGGAAAAAATCAGAAAGTCTTATAGCTCAGTGGTTATGCTGCAGGCCATTCGCATAGTGGACCAGGGTTCCATTCCTGGCAGGGATGTTTATTTTTTCCATTTTATTTTCTAGTGAGTGCGAATAGCCGTGCGGCTATTTGCACTCAGTAGAACTTAACTGAGTGTGACTAGCCGAGCTAGTAGAACTTAACTGAGTGCGAATAGCCGAGCTAGTAGACTAACTGAGTGCGAATAGCCGAGCTGTTATATACAGGTTTCTATGCCTTTAATCACCAGGAAAAATCAGGAAGTCTTATAGCTCAGTGGTTATGCAGCAGTTATGCAGCAGGCCATTAGCATAGGGGACCAGGGTTCCATTCCAGGCTGGGATGTTTACTGAGTGCGAATAGCCGTGCGGCTATTTGCACTCAACTGTGAATATCCACTGCCTTTGATGTATTCTGGAGGAGATTGTCAGAGTAATATTGTGCTTTTGCATGCCTTGTTTGCCTCGTGCACATGTTCCTCATGCATCTGTAGTGATTGATATCCTTGGTAGTGCCAGTTACTTTGTAGCTTTTCCACAAGGCATCCCTGAACTGGTAGAGTGCTATAAGGTCAGGTGTAACCCATGGAAGGTGGGCCCCCCGTACCCTTATTCTGCGTAGTGGAGCATGGGTATCGCAGAGTTTTAAGAACTCAGATTGGAAATAGTCGAGCGCAGAATCGGGGTCGGGAATTAAATCGATTCTGTGCCATGGGCAGTTGGTAAGGTCATCCAGAAACTGTTGTGGGTTAAAGTTTTTAAATGTTATAGTGAAGAGAACTTTAGGGCTTGAATGGGGCGGTTTAATTTTCCTTACACAGTACACTATTGCATGGTCACTGAAAATATCAGGAAGGATGCCAGAGGATTGGATTCTGCTGGGGTTTGAGGAGAGAATCCAGTCTAGCAAGGAATGGTTATGCGATTTCAGGTTTATCCGTGTGGGTTGGGAAATGAGTTGCGATAGGTTAAGTGACTTGAGTTGTATCTGGATTTTGTGGTTTTTAGGGTCAAGCCAATTGAAGTTGAAATCCCCAAGAACTAGCAGCTCACTCTTCTCATTCAGAGAGGAAATGGAGCCAAGAAATTGGGTGATATCAGTCAGGGATTGTAGAGGGGCTTGAGGAGATGCAGCCAGGGTATGATCAGAGCAATGATGCTATACTGAAGGTGTATAAAGCAGATACTTATCAGTATAAGACCTCGGGTATGGTCAGCGCTTATGCGCTGACCTGTGCTGAGGCGTGCTGCTGCTCGGCACTGAGCCCCTGCAGCCGCAATGAGAGCGGGGAACCTTCACCCGTGGCCCCCATAGCCTCTGCAACAGCCTTTCCAGCACCTCCGGTTGCTTTGGAACCCCGTATTCCTGCTCCCAAACACTATGCTGGGGACCCCCAAGGATGTAGGGGCTTCCTTAACCAATGCCTCATCCAATTTCGACTCTCGCCCTCTCGTTTTGTCCCTTCCGTCTCCAGGGTCGGCTATATCGTGGCTCTTCTCATCGACGAGGCGCTGGCATGGCTTCTCCCATCTGGGAACAACAAGGTCCTCTCACACAGGAAATCGATCTCTTCGTCCATGAGTTCCGAAGAGTCTTCGACACCCCTGCACGGCAATTAACGGCAGCATCCTCTCTTCATCACATAACCCAGGGAGATCGACCCGTCGCCCGGTACGCTGTGGAGTTCCGCACACTTGCTGCTGAGACGGGATGGAACAATGAAGCACTATCTTCAGCGTTTTGGCAAGGTCTGTCTGAATCCCTAAAGGATGAGCTCGCAGCGCGTGAACATCCCACTGACCTAGAGGATTTGATCGGTCTGTGCGTTCGAGTGGACCAGCGTCTGCAGGAGCGGAGGACCGAACGTTCTCGTTACCGTCAATGGGTTTCAAGGCATCTTGCTCCATCGTTCATGGCTCCTACACCCCCTTCCGGGGATGCCCCGGTACCAATGCAGTTGGGAGGTAACAAGCTGTCTTCTGCCGAGAAACAACGTCGGCGCAATGCCGGTCTCTGCATGTACTGTGGCAATTCTGGTCACGTAGTACTCCAATGTCCCCACAAGCCGGGAAATGCCAACTCCCAATGAAATCCTGGAGAGTTTCGTTGGGAATACTGACCCTTTCTCCCATCATCAAAGACGTCCTTCCCACCAGGATACTGTTGCCCGTAACACTGTCTGGAGAGGGGTTTCACACTCAAGCACGGGCATTCATTGACTCCGGTTCCGCAGGCAATTTCATCGATGAGACCTTTGCTAGTAGGTCTGGAGGCCATTGACGGTCGACCTCTACAGCCGGCATTCATCACGCTACAGACGGTGCCTCTCCTACTGCAGTTCGTCGACGTTCATACGGAGATCATTACCCTCGATGTTATCCACACTCCCTCTGTTGAGCTGATTTGGGGGCTTCCTTGGCTTCAACTCCATAATCCTCGCATCGATTGGACGGATCGGGAACCCATCCAGTGGGGTGCTCCATGTGCCAAGACATGTACCAGGATTGTCCAGAAGATTGGTGGGGTGTCTACCATGCCAGAGAAGGTTGACTCCCTACCTTCTGTGTATTTGGAATTCCGTGATGTGTTCGACAAAGCACGTTCCGAGGTTCTACCTCTGCACCGTCCTTTCGACTGTCCTATTGACCTACTACCTGGGGCACCTCTTCCCAGAGGACGATCCTATCCTCTCTCTCTCCCAGAGACTAAAGCCATGAACACCTCCATTGCAGAGAATTTAGAGAGGGGTTTCATCCGAAAGTCTTCCTCTCCAGTCGGAGCAGGCTTCTTTTTCGTCAAGAAGAAGGACGGTTCTCTTCGTCCATGCATAGACTACCGGGGTTTGAATAACATCACACGCAAGAACCGCTACCCGCTGCCCTTGATACCGGAACTCTTTGACCGTCTTCAGGGAGCGACTATCTTTTCTAAATTGGATTTAAGAGTTGCCTACAATTTAGTAAGGATACGTGAGGGAGACGAGTGGAAGACTGCTTTTAACACCCATGACGGACACTATAAATACCTGGTCATGCCGTTCGGTCTGTGCAACGCACCAGCAGTCTTCCAGGATTTCGTCAATGAGATTTTTCGGGACATTCTTAACAAATTTCTTATCGTTTACCTAGATGACATCCTAATTTTTTCTAAATCCACTCAAGAACACATCAAACACGTGCAACAGGTGCTGTTACGCCTCCGGGAGAACCATCTCTTTGCGAAATTGGAGAAATGCCAGTTCCATCTCACGTCCGTGGCATTTTTGGGATACGTTATCTCTGACTCCGGATTCAATATGGATCCAGAAAAACTTAAAGCTATTTTGGACTGGCCCCGCCCAACCACCCTCAAGGCTGTGCAACGCTTTTTAGGTTTTGCAAACTATTACCGGCACTTTATTCTCAATTTTTCTTCTACGGTATCTCCCATAACTGCTCTTACGAAGAAGGGTGCAGATCCCTCATCATGGTCTGAGACCGCCATACGGGCATTCAATCTTCTAAAAAAGGCTTTTGTGTCTGCCCCTATCCTCACCCACCCAGATCCTAAACTTCCATTTACCCTGGAGGTAGATGCCTCTGACATCGGGGCTGGAGCTGTCCTGTCCCAAAGGACTTCTCCCTTAGCCAGACTACACCCATGTGCCTTCTTTTCGAAGAAATTCTCATCCGCAGAACGGAATTACGATGTCGGGAACCGGGAGCTTTTGGCTATCAAGTTGGCATTAGAAGAGTGGAGACACTTCTTAGAAGGTACGGAGACACCCATAACCATACTCACAGACCATAAGAACCTTCTCTACTTAGAAGGGGCACATCGTTTGAGCTCTCGACAAGCCCGCTGGGCACTATTCTTTTCACGATTCAATTTCCTCATCTCCTTCATTCCTGGCTCCGAAAATCTGAAGGCGGACGCCCTGTCTCGACAGTTCCTTGCAGAGGACAAGTCTGAAGAGCAGCTAGAGACGATTATTCCCTCTAGATTTATTCTGTCCGCCAACTCCTTTGATATTATGGACAAGATTCAATCCGAGCAATCACAGTCTCCGATGGGGTTCAAGGTTCCGGAGGGAAGACTCTACACGGCACCCCAACACCGCAAGAGGGTTCTCGAGTGGTGCCATTCCTCTAAATCGGCAGGACACCCAGGGATACGGAAAACCAACGACCTTGTTCAACGTACCTTCTGGTGGCCAGAGAGGGCTAAGGATGTAGAGGAGTTTGTTAAAGCGTGTGGCACTTGCGCTCGCAACAAAGTACCCCGGGTCAGACCAGCAGGCCTTCTTCTTCCTTTACCCATTCCAGACCGCCCCTGGAGCCATATTTCTATGGACTTCATTGTAGAGCTCCCAGACTCCAAAGGGAAGAATACGATTCTTGTGGTAATTGATCGTTTTTCCAAACAGACGCACCTTGTTCCCTTGAGGGGCCTTCCGAATTCCTCCAGGCTTGCGGAACTTTTCATCCAGGAGATTTTTCGTCTTCACGGAGTGCCTTCAACAATTGTCTCTGATCGTGGGTCCCAATTTGTGTCAAGATTTTGGCGAGCCTTTTCCCGAAAATTGGGTATTTCACTTCAATTCTCCTCGGGATACCACCCACAGACCAATGGGCAGATGGAGAGGGACAACCAAAACCTGGAACAATACCTTCAGTGTTTTATAACCGATACACAGGATGATTGGGTGGATCTGCTTCCTTGGGCTGAGTTTGCTCTTAACTCCCTTCGCAATGACTCCACTCAAGAATCTCCGTTCTTCATAAAGTGTAGCTTTCATCCTTCCCGCTTACCTTTCTCCCCTCTATCCTCAGGAGTACCAGCGGTTGACAAGCACATCTCCCGGCTGAAAGACTTGTGGAGGAGGATTCAGGAGAACTTAAAAGTGGCTACTGGGCGACAGAAACTCCAGGCATATCGCCTCCGACGCCAAGTTCCAGAATTTGCTCCAGGAGACAGGGTATGGCATTCATCCAGGAATATACGACTAAAGGTTCCTACTATGAAGCTGGCACCCAAGTTCCTCGGTCCCTTTCCCGTGGTCAGGAGGATTAATTCTGTGGCTTATCGTCTACGTCTTCCACCCTCGATGAGGATTCCTTCGGTCTTTCATGTATCTTTGCTAAAACCAGCATTTCAGAGTCCTCGTTTTTCCAAGACCACTTCTCCTCCACTCCCTCTTTTGATCCAAGGTCAACAGGAGTACGAGGTCCAGTCTATCCTGGATTCTAGGATCTCCAGAGGAGGAGTACAGTACCTGGTTCACTGGAGGGGTTTCGGACCAGAGGAACGCTCTTGGATTCCCCACCGAGATCTCCACGCACCGCGACTTGTCCAGGCTTTCCATCGTAGGAATCCCTCCAAGCCATGTCATGTACGCCCGGAGGTCGCCCCTGAAGGGGGGGTACTGTAATGATCCGGGAGTCACACCGCCCTCAGCGTGCTCCCCACTCACCTGCAGCTCCGCCGGGTCCTCCCGCGGCACGCAGGCAGCCTTCCTCCAAGACGCCGATCGCAGCTCCACGTGGGCGTGCGTGCACGCCAATGCTCCTCTTCAAATGTTGCGGGTATGCCCGGTCACGCGCCCGCAAGCGCTGCTGCATGGAGGCGCGGCCACACGGAGGCGCACCAGCCCCTTAAAGGCAGAATACCTCAAACCATTGCTGCTATTAAATTCAACCTCATACTGGGCTTTATAGCTCCTCCCCTGGGACTCATGCTGGACCTATCCCTGCCGTAGCCTGACCCTTCCACATACCCCCACCTTGCTTCGCTGCCATTGGGTACTCTCTCCCATATATACCCTACAGTTTCATTAACTCGTCGGCTGAGCATAGAACCAGTTGTTCTCATCACTCTCTGCCTCCCTAGTCCTGTCTTGTCCTGTCTTGTTTTGCAGTCTTCCTCGTGTACCGAACCGGCTTCCTCTATGACTACCCGCACCTCTGGCATCCCGAACTTGGCATACGGCAATACGACTCTCCGCACCTCTGGCACCCCGAACCCGGCAAACGGTAAATGATTACGTCCTTCTCTATAACCCCGGACCTGGCGAACAGCACCCTCTACCATCCGTACCTCTCCTGCCCCGGCCCAGACTCCCAGACCACTCTACTCTTAAGACGTGCCCTCGTGGCTGTGGGTGGCATTATATCCTATCCCACCTCAGCACCGTGGTCCCGCCTCGTTTGTGGTGAGCTCGTCCTGACAGAGATAGATTTAAACATCTATGCATGCGTGAATCCTACTGGATTTACCAGCTAGGGACGTTGGTACCTCAGGGGTTAAACGAATGCATAGATACCAGCACTCTGGTTTAATCTCTCTCTCCAGTTCCAACAAGATTGGAACATCTCTATCTTTTTGCTCTTTCATTCTTTATTTTATCCTATAATAGATGGTAGTTATATTATGCTTTACCTCTATCTACAACCCTACACTAATATTGGTGTCTACATCTAGTGGTCACTTACTATATGTCTCTTCTGTCACAGTCTAGACCATCACATTTATATGTTCTATTCTCATTGGGATATTCATTATAGGTTTTATGAAAATGGTTTAATTTTACTATTAATTTCTTTAATATATATAACTTTTATTTTACAATTTTGCAAGATAATAATTATTACAGCATATTATATTTTAATTTGAGGTCAATTTATATCATTTTAGCCATATGGATAAATTACCTTGATTGTTTATTTTCAATTATCTGCATTATTTATTAATTTTATATTAAGTTTAGTATCATCCTTTTATATTACTTTCCTTTAGATAGACATAATATGGTGCTATATGCTTTTACTGTTATTACTGACAATCGTATCCACGCTCAGCCAATGGTGTGTTTTGTATTTCCACTTATCTGTATTATGTAACAGTTGTACTGATTGACTGAGCATGCTCACGACATGATTCGCTGCAACCTCGCTCCCTGTCACAGCCGGATTCAATCTGGCACTATCACTGGTTAGGTATAAATGACAGAGAGACTGTCAGCCAATCATCTCTTGAAGAAGTCACTCACGTGATGAAACGCGTCGGACGTCGTGACGCATGACGCACTGACGTCATCTGCTTACCAGGAAGTGTTTGTGTGGAACCTGCAGCAGCCATATGTGGGAAAGACTCAGCATTTCTGGCGGACACAGAGTGAGAGGAGAGGGGCAGTTTTAACTGGTTTGCTTGGGTGGCGTTCCTATACTGTGCAGTGTGGAGTTTCCTTTTGTGACGCTGAAGGGTCCATCCAAGCGCCACAAGGCCACGAGTGCCAGCCCTCTGGATACCAGATATACCACCACTGAAGGGTACAACATCATCCCTCCCCTCTCTACTCCTAATGACATCTTATACTGATAAGAATCTGCCTTATTCACCTTCAGTATAGCCTCATTGCTGTGCTCATACCCTGGCTGCATCTTCCCCTCCTCACAGTTCCTGGAAGCTTACAGATTGTCTCAAATGAATGTTTTTAATTATTTGAAGTGAGTGCATGTCCTGGCGGCCTCTCTTGAATTTGAATAAATTTGTGTTTTTTACAACAGTATTATGCTATGGAGCTGGCGCTTCTTTTTCTCTTGTTTGTTTGTGTATATATATATATATATATATATATATATATATATATATATATATATATATATATGTGTATATGTGTTCGACAAACCTATACATTTGCTCGCCCCGGGCGAGTGGATTTAACCCCCGGGCGAGTAAATATTGGCCCAAGCAGCACATGTTTGGTACTAGGTGGCGAGTAGATTTTTTTGTGTGGCGAGTAGATTTTTTGGTGATTTGTCAACCACTCTATATATATATATAGAGTGGTTGACAAATCACCAAAAAATCTACTCGCCACACAAAAAAATCTACTCGCCACCTAGTACCAAACGTATGCTGCTTGGGCCAATAGGAGCTCGCCACGATGTTAAATCCACTCGCCCGGGGCGAGCAAATGTATAGGTTTGTCGAACACTGTATATATATATATATATATATATATATATATACACACACACACACAAAATAGATGCTTGGTGCATACAAACATATGAATTATGTATACTTATCATTAGTCCAGGTGCTTGCAGACGAACAGGGAACACCAGCCAGCCCAAGATATAGAAAATAACAAACCTGCAGCACTCACGAATAGAATTTTTTAAAATTTAATCCAAAATCATCAGGCAGTCAGACAAAACTCCAGAGCGATGTACGTTTCAGACCCCTTGGTCTTTTCTCAAGCTAGCAGAGTTTTGTCTGACTGCCTGATGATTTTGGATTAAATTACATTTTTTTCTATTCGTGAGTGCTGCAGATTTGTTCTTTATATATACTATATATATATATATATATATAATCACTGTTTGAAAAAAAAAAGTAAGACTCATTCTCTATTATTATATATTTTAAACAATTGAAGACTGTTCTACTTCTAACATATTAGACATTTTCATTCAGTGACTTTATAGAAAGATGGCTTAATTTAAAAAATAGCTTAGGTTCCATTCAACATTTAGACCACAGGGAGAACGAGTCTTAAGAATAAAAATCCAAAATGCCTCCCTGGGGTCCAAAAGATTGAGTTTGTTACCTCCTCGTTCCTTTAATGTAACTTTCTCAATATCTTTGACAGTTAGACCTTTAGCACCACCACGTCTGCGCGAAAATCTAATTGATATGTTTGGTTTCATTATGTATATATAGAGGGTCCCTGGCACGTTTACCCCATACTCCTTGATAAAGGACATTCGTGTCTGAAACGCATAGGAGGCCTTACACCTCCTTTAGGTGATGTTTGGTATTGAATAAATCATTTTTGCCTTCTATACCGTCTGACTCCTGGGCAGTGCGCTGCTTTCTCCTTTTTGCTATTATATGGACTTCTTTACCAGCGGCTGGCCAATCCACCACAGACTCATTGAGGCTCAAGGAGTGGCTAAGATCTAATTCAAGATATGATCATAATATTGTGAGTTATGGTCTCCAATGAGGTTACATCAAGGTGATTACCAGCATTTTTGATTGTTCCCTTCAGGAGATGCAATATTTAGTATTTACTGGCTCACTTATCACTTAATACTTTACCCACTCTAGAGTTATACTCATGAGTTATATTTATAATCATTATTGATGACATCGTTCTGATATTCCATAATCACTTGGGCACCCACTATCTTTACATATTCGTACTTGACATGAAATGACTGAATTTAACATGGCTATCATTAAACAGTCAAAAAAGATCACATTTCTGATTGTAATACAGTGGTAACCTTTTCCAATACATTTCGCCTTACTAAGTTATTAAAATAATAAAGTTGGCATACTGCCTGGTGATCTCATAACACCATGAAGCCCACACCTACTGTATAGGCGTTACTTTTTCTCCAACCGCTACTTGTTAGCTCAGCACGCATCTTTCCCCGCCCAGCCAAAAGCAGAGAGGATAAAAACCAAAAAATATGGCGGTCAAGTGGAAGATACCATTCACCTAGAAGCATTTGCAAATCCTTCATGACGTCAAACTTTCATACAGGATTTCTGTGCCTATATTATAAAAAAACTTAAATGTGGCCACCCTAAACATGACTTTCGGTTCATGCAGTCATGGTAACAGATTGCCCTATCTACCTTCCTAATTATGGAGTCACACACACACATTCCCAGGTAACTCAAACTCCTGCACCCACCACATCATGAATATATATTTATGCCAAAATGAGTGCTACTGAGCGTGGCAAATGTATACAACAAAAGACAGGGGTGCTCAATGCTACATCAAATTGACAAAACATATATGGTAATGAGTATAAAGTTTAAATACTTCAATAATAATAGTATTTACTTGTTTTTTTAGTTAAGCCCTTTGGCCAAAGCGTCGTAAGCCTGCATACCAAACGTCAAGGTAAACCAAAAATGCAGGTCCTAACACTAAAACTGTGAACCCTTCCTTTTACCTCTGTATGAGGGGAAGTAACTGCAGTGAGTCCTGTCCATTCAGCAAATAGCCAGAACCTCCCAAGTTAAAAAGGTGGGAGGAGTGAGCTCTGGGGGGAGGTGCCACCTACCTCCATTTGACTGTTACCAGTCAGAAATTGATTAACACACACACATTCCCAGGTAGCTCAAACTCCTGCACCCACCACATCATGAAAATGGAGGTAGGTAGCACCTCCCCCCAGAGCTCACAACGCTTTGGCCAAAGGGTTTAACTAAAAAAACAAGTAATTACTATTATTATTGAAGTATTCAAATGTTATACTTATTACCATATATGTTTTGTCAATTTGATGTAGCATTGGGCTGTCTTTTGTTGTAATTATGGAGTCCCCTACCACCACAATCAGAGACCAGGTCTCTGAGTATCCGAGTCCCCTCTGTGCTGGAGGAACTATTCCCCTGGCTGCTAGAGGAATCACTCTCCCCTATTCTTGCCATTTCTGCCCTGACACTTCCAATATCTTCACTCAATCTGACAATCTATAGGAATGGGTCAGCTCAGAACTGGCCTACCACTTCCTCTTCCCCCTGCTTCCCCTTCTAACTGTTACCCTCTACCTCTTCCTTATCCTCATTCACTGCTCCACTTTCTGCTTCACTAGTCCCAGCCCGGGCCTGATCAGTGAGCACTAAACTCCTTTCAAGATTGTCAATGTTCCTCAATATTGCAAGTTGCCTCTTCAGATCAGATATCTGAGACTCCAAAGAGACCACCTGCTTACACTTCTCAATGCTGTGTGCTCTCTGGAACAGCTGCTCCAAGTGCACATACAGTAGCGACATACTTTATTAAAGTAAATGCCGGCGGCATGCCGGGATCTACCCCAGCTGCCGCCAGTCAGAAACGCGCGCCGCCGCGTTTCCCCCACGCACCCCCCCTCCACATCGCGCGCAATTACCCCCCCAAAGACACCCCGAACCCGGCTTCTACTCTGCCCCTCTGCTTCCCCGCACCCCCGCTTACCTAGATTTGAACTCCAGGGGTGTCGGGGAAGCCTGGGGAAGCCGGGGAAGACGGGGAAGCCGGGCGCGCTTGTGACCGTGACGTCACAGTGCGCCGCCACGCGCCGCGGCTACCCGCTTCCCAGCCTCATTCAGCCAGCGGCATTTGCTCGAATAAGAGCTGCCGCTGCTGTACATGTGGCAAGATGTGCATTGAGTGGCATTCAAGTATCAAGTGCTAACAATTAACTGTAGTTCTATAAATGTTGTTTTGCCCTTTCCTTGTTCCAACTCCTTCTGGTTCTAACTCCACTAGGGCCAGGGACCTCCTCATCAAGCTGCTCCTGGCATTAGCAAACTGGCTATCTATAAGTCCAGGAAACAGCGTTTGGCTGGGGAGGTATCCCTTCGTGCCAGGCCTTATTCCGGGTCCTGGTGCACTCCCATATCCGAGCAGAGTACACCCACGCTGTGGCCACTGGGCAGGTACCTGCATTTACCTCCCAGTGAGCCTTAAGCAGGATGCTTTTTCTGGTTGGTCTCTCGGCCAACCAGATGACGTATTACCTGATTTTCGCCAGCCAATCAGTATAAGGCTTAAAAATATATCTGGTTCTAAGCCGGTATCCCCCCATCTGGTTTCTTTTCAATTACACCACCTCCTTTAGTGCACTTTATTTTTACTTACAGTGCACTGGCTCCCGTTTTATTTGTACTCTGTTTTAAAACCTTTTATTTTCTGATTGGTCTGTAACCAACCAGATGTTGTATTTCACTGATTGGCTGGCTTTGCCAGCCAATCAGTTATAAGGGTTTTAAAATATATCTGGTGCTAACTCCACATTTCATACAAACAGCATTTGAAATCAAACAGTAATTCAGTAACACAGATCAGGACACGCAACTCATCATGATCAGTCACACTTTCATACTGGATTTCCGCGTCCCGTATTAGAAAAACGTAAATGTGGCAACCCTAAGCAGGCTGAGTATTTCCACTGGAAATAAGTGCTAGGAAATGACACTTTTTGTGCTTTGAACATAATGTACAGTATGTACATACTGTACACAGAAATAATAACGAAATGAAGAAAGCTGTACAATTATTTTCAAATGCATAATTTTATTGGGAATGAAATTCATTACAACATATCAATTGCTTCCTAGGCTAATACTCTATCAAAGATAATGCATTAACATGTTCTATGTACACAGATAATTAAAGTTTTTGTCTGAAAAAGGATGTACAGAAGTGACTGCTTTAGGTTTCACATGGCAGGGTTTCACATGAGCAGGCTGTGTGGGCATCCACCATGTCTGAGAAATCTTCCGACTTATCCAACTTAATATGCTCCTCAGGCAGATCGATCGTAGAGTCTGTAAGAACACGTGAGGAAGGAAGATCGTTACTAGGAGAAAGACTTGTGCTCTTCATTGAAAAGGAAAATACATGTTGGGAGAGGTCAATATAAAAAACATCCTGCCCCTATCATCGGGTGTACACTGCAGGCCGTACAATCTGATACTGAGAGTGTCTCTTTCACATCATGGACAAGTGACTCCGGGTCTTACACCAAAGTACAAATGCTATTAAAGAGCTTTTCGTTGCAAAATGGGCCAATATTTGGAAGCAGTGAAAATCTAATGGAGCAAGTTGTGAGGACCACCTCTTTCCTTCTCTGGCCTGTATGCACACAGTGTAATTCCCTTCATGTGAAGGGTTAAAAGCTGCCCTATGGCTGAGCATCTGTAAGAAAGAATGGGCTTAAGTCTCCTATTTAATGTCCCTTACAACCTCCTCGCACTGCTATAGAAGAGATCAGCTTTATTCAACTTAATGGGACTAAAATCTTCCCCAGCATAGGGAAATGGCTTCAAATCATAACAAAGGGGGGCCAAAGATACAGGAGAAAACGATGAGCAATATTTATGACATCTTAATTTCCATCCTGTTTAGTTGAAATGTTTGTTGGGACTTTGTGTAATGAGAGGTGTGCCCATACTGCCCGGATCTCACACACTGCACAGTGACACTCACCAGACGGGAGGCAGTGGAAAGCAGTGGACACTGGGACAGTCTCAGTTGGAGAACAACCTTTGACACAGCGTAAAACTGGCTGAACAGAAAAGCATTTAGAGGCTCCTTCCTCACTTTCAATAGGTTTGTTGTGCTTCACAAGTGTGCGCTGAAGTTTGCAACCTATGAAAAAATAGACACTACTGATGAAATAGTACAATTAGCAAATAAAACCAAATCATTGGAATGAGCTGGAGTCCCCATGCATAGGCTGAATAATCATTTTATATCAGGACTTTTCTTGCCTGTATCTCATATCGGGACATTGGACAATATGCTGATTGGAGCTGTTTGTTACTCATTCAAAAGACTATTATTCAAAGTATTTAGTATTTAGACTATGATTTTATAATGCAGTGACTGAAATAAATCTCTAAGAGCATGGAATTCCGACATTATATAGCAGCCAGACAATACAGATAGATCAAGCAGTCCGTCTTTTCAGCCACTGCCAGTGTATTATTGATCACAATAACTTGTAGTTCTGCATTTCTACAGAAAATTCTGACTTGGATAATGAGGAAAGGCAATACTGTGATAACAAGGTTCTTTATTAGTGTTTATATCACATTGCAATAATGGATTCATGTAATAATAGTTGATTCTTTAGCACCATACATCTATAATATAATAATATAATTATATCGATGAGAAGTTATGGGGGATTTATTTCTTTATATAAAGTATACAAGCTCTATATTAAATACCTCCGGAGCATGACTCTTCCGGGAGAAGCCAAGAATGAACAAAGCTCATTTCATCTTTGGCATCATAACCGTCTGGCGTCTTGTACTCCTGTTCTCTCTCGTCGTTATTGCGACCACACACACCGCAGGTCTTTCCTTTCATCCAAAATGCTGTTCTCAGCTGTATAAGGACAGGAAAAGCGTCGCTACATTGCAAGGGAAAATGTCTTGTGTTCTGGTTTGTGCGGCCCTTTCCTGTAGCTTGTCCAAGAGTTTATGCAACAAACATCACCGGCTGTGGGAGAACATGGGCTAGGGGCCTGGTTACTAAGCAGTGCTACATCATAAGGCATCTCCCAGTATTAACCCTTATGGGCTGTAAGGGGTCTCCCAGCATTAACCCTTATGGGCTGTAAGGGGTCTCCCAGCATTAACCCTTATGGGCTGTAAGGGGTCTCCCAGCATTAACCTTTATGGACTGTAAGGGGTCTCCCAGCATTAACCCTTATGGGCTGTAAGGGGTCTCCCAGCATTAACCCTTATGGGCTGTAAGGGGTCTCCCAGCATTAACCCTTATGGGCTGTAAGGGGTCTCCCAGCACTGGAAGGTGACGTATGGAGTAGCATTGTGTTGTAAATATGGGTCCTACACTGGCGACACACTTTATTCGAGCTCGGCTAGTCCCACGAATTCGGGTATACCCGGGTGTATTGAGGTTTGTGACTGTTTTCTGCCCGAGTGCATTGAGTTATTTTCCGGCAGGGATTGAAGCATTTTATTCCCGCTGGCTGCAATACTGCACAGTATATATATATATATACTGCATTACAATTCATGAATTTATGCCATCTGGTAGACACGCGAAGCATTGCAGCCTATTAAATCCTAATCATTATCATTTAACAGATCAGCCGCCCGTCAGCCAGGCATGAACCCAGGCTGGGAAGGCAAATGCAACGGGGCTTGTCAGAGGTGAGGAGCGGCGCATTCCAGGTATCTGCCAGGTACATACCGGGTATTTGCTCGAATAAAGTGTGTCGGTGCAGTAATCTAGGAACCGCAGGTCCACACTTCAGAGAACTGTGCTAAGTCCTAGCGGTTTAATGGCCTTAAGTTGCACTCTAGTTTTTTACCATTTAGTCAATATTTGGCTTTATTATTTAATTACAAATACCTTCAAAATGGTTCCATCATAGGTAAGTGTCTCAATGCCATCGTCTGATGCTGATAAGAAGAAGCCATTCTCCACTCTACGAATCTTGATCGCTGAACCTGAAAACAAATGAAATATACATTTTCTTCATGCAATTTTGATACATTACTTTTACCCCTCGTGTTAACCCTTTGGACTCCGAATGCCACTTGTTCTTTACCTGAACGTGATGTATATGGAAGATTTTCCTTTGCTATTTCTTCACCATTGATCTTCAGTTTAAGAGATCCAGCTGCGTAATAAATGTCAATATCACTGTAGAAGATCAAATAAAACATACATTAGTATTTAGTAGTCATAAAATCAGATTTGATTAACCAAAAGGACACTTCTTAATTAATGTAGTGTGTACAGAGACTAAAAAAACAACCTAACAGGTCTGAACAGTACACATGTAACGTTTGGAAAGCTCTGTACAAACGATTACATCTTTGCTGATGCATTCACCTGTGTTGGAAATTCAACCTACAAAGAATCTGCAATTCTCAGACTAATATGATTGCTAGAGCTTTGCACTGCAGGAAATCAGGGGTGAAGAAAGTAATCACCTTTACATGAGGGAAAGAGCCAACAACGAGTGCAGAATTCAGAGGAAAACACGGCCTTTTTGAATAGACGTTTGCCATATTGCTTAGACATTTTTCTGCGGGAGTATTCCCGAGGAGAAAGACTTGTATCTTGTGCATGTCAGTAAGTCACCTGGCATATCAGCTTGTATAGAAAACTATTTCATTTTAGACAAACAGCCATTTTCCAGTTCTGAAAACCCATGGCAGCCCACTGGTTTGGAAGGCAAATTTCCGAACAATTTTATTTTTCGTTATCCAAAGAAGAGGACCGGTGATAACTTTGAAGCTCGTGTTCAACAATAATAGTGTATAGCTAGTTCTTTTTGCAAGGAACAATACGAGAGTTAAAATACTCTACCACAGTCTTGGTAATGGTTATGAAACATTTCAGCTGGTTGTCAGTTGAAACTTCCCAGAATCCTTGAGTACAAGGCACTGAGCCTTTTACAAGCGACATATCTTTATGTAATACTTAATGTATAGTGTCTGTGTGATGTACATGAATCATTCTGAGTTACAATACTTACTAACTGCCAAGTTTCACATTAACGTCCTTATGATTAGGAAACTTCACAGAGTTCCTCATCATGACCAGAAATTTCAACTCAGAGCTGCAGTCCTGGGCTATGATATGGTAGCAGTTTTTAGGCATAATGTAAGAAAATTCTACTCCATTGAAGGTTTTAATTCGATTTTGGGAAACTGTGCATTCACCTGGCAAGAAACAAACATAATATACATGTAAAATGATGGAATTGTAATAAGTAACACTGTAGTTATGTTTTTTTGAGAAGCAGGAGCTCTGAAACCTCTTATCTAACCTTGGAAGCTTTCCAAGAGCACTGTGGGTGCTTCAGAGAAGACATTCCATGTAGGTGCTTGCAAGACTGCATCTGGTGTGCGTTGCCAAGCTGGGATTGCTATTGGGATTCGCAACGCTCTGTAATACAATGTAAGCTGCAATAGCAACAGTTTGTTAGTAAATATGCAGTCAAAAAAATTGCATTGTGATACAACAAATATATTGTGATGAATGATAAAAAAATACCATGCAATTATTTAATGTTTCCATTACATTTCATACTGTGCGTAAATATAGATCATCTTTAGATACGTAAGAAAATGCACTTACCGATGGTAGTTTGAAAACTGCATCAATGATTCTGGGAGAACTTAGAGACAGAATAATCTTTGCCTGATGTGACGGATTCTTCTTGAGATGTTCAGAGAATCCTAACAAATATGCAGCTCCCGGGACAAACTGAGAGACCCTGAAAACAAGATGCAATAAGCGAACCTTCAATAACGGAATACTGTGGCATTGCAACCAAAAGTATACAGCTCTTAGTCATTTAAATTAACAGATATATACATTTTTGAACACATTGGAAATGTCATGGAGGAAAATATTGAAAATAAGGGGTTGGTTCCATTGAGGTGATGATGATGATGATATGAGAGGGGAAAAAGAGAAGTTTGCCACAAAATAGGAAGAATCTTGTCCGAATTAAACTCAGAATTGGGATCAATTAAATATTATGAAATGAAATATATTAACATCACAACCTGAAGAATACTTACAGTCTGCCAGCCGACTTCAGTTTTGATGGAATTTTAGGCCAATCTACAGACAACCTCACTGCGGGCTGATTACCGAAGTGACCAGTTTGCGCCCTCACAGCTATCTTGTACTGTTGGCAATTCTGACCCCATTTGATGCTTGCCTATATCAGTCAAAAGACGAGGAAAGGTTACATTGCGCCAAATGCAAACAATATTGAATTATTTGTAACAGGGAACAGGTAATGCTCATTGCACAGGTTTGGGATTTTACCTGAGCTTCATGTGGACTAGAAACAACAGCGTCAGCACAAACTCTCCACCTGCTTGTTCTTGTGATGTCCACCACATATACCTGGATCTGAGGCTTAGAGGTGTGAGAGTCTGCATACATGATCATCTGGTATCCTTGCTTCTTGTTGTCACTTCTTACGGCCTGAGCAGTAACAACCAGCATTGGGGGCTTATTGTCACCCATAAATTTTGCCTAAACAAAAGGAAGAGAAGAACTGTGTTTTACAAGGACCACCTCCGATTAATGAGACATACCTGGTTTAATGCCTGGGGTAATGAAACTCACCCGGTGTCTGAAAGCAGATTCACTGCTACTGCTGGACGAGCTCTCTTGGGAGGAAGCATACACCCCTGAAGCTCGCTTCTTGGTAGACTGGAAAGAATACCAATAATATTGTTTAAGGCGCTGTGATTACGGTATTACTTACTCAGTGCGGGTCTAACATAGACCTTCTAAAGGAGAAACCTCTCCAAATGTTTTTGAGGAAGACTCATAAAAGCAAAGAACTCTAAGAAATACTGTGCATTATGTTTGCACTTTGATCAGTGATTTTGGCATCTCCCATACTATACCCACTGATTTAATAGAAAAGCACATGATTATTTCCCATGGGGAATATAACAACCATCTATTTCTTAAATACATTTATTTCTTTTAATTCTTGACATGTAAGTAATACAGAAGAGATTATAAAATGCTCTTCTCCAGAGAATACGCGGAAACAAGGTGAAGGTTTAATTAAATAGGACCGTTACATTTAAGTTTACGTTACATTTAAGTTTATACTATATAGATTTTATGCACTCTGGGGGTTATTCACTAAAATGCGATACTCTCAATCGGGCAGTACACAGAAACTCCGGGTGCCTGGAATGGGAGTTTGTGTAGTAGCGCCAGAATGTCACTATTGCACTTTAAGGAATAACCCCCCTGTGTGCATGTTGTGAGTATACACACAAACTACAGTAGTCATCCTGACCAAAAACAACATCTTAAAAACTCACTCTTTCTCTGTTTGCGGGACTGAAGCGGAGTTCATAGAAATGTCTTTCTCTCTGTGTGTAAAGAAAGACAGTACAGATATGTACAGCACCAGTGAAGTAAATGGCATATATTCTGCATATAAGACCTTTATAAAAATTGCAATGAATATACTGCTAATTACCCAGTTGCACTTTTTAATTTAAATTCTTTATGAATATTCCACAGACCGCAAGAAGCAGCTAAACTCTAAATGTTCACAACAAATGAAATACAATGTGTGATAATGAAATGTATTGAATGAGTCAGAGTCTCTGTCAGAGAATATGTGTCACATAAGAAGGATTCCTTTGTGGGCTGGATACAAATGTACACTGTAAATCCTTTGGAGGTGTATAATGTAGTTGTCCCATAGGCGGGATAGTATAGGTTTATTTACCCTGTTCCTGACAGACTGGTCACTGCTGCTGCTGCTGCTGCTGCTGCTGCTGTCCGCACTGCTGATGCTCCACTGTTTGCCATGTTTCTGCTCAGGCTGATATTCATGTTTGTTTCTTTGATGTTCATTCTCAGGATCTCTGTTGCTGATTTTACCACTCCTTCTGTTGCTGCTACTGATGATTCTGTCATCTCTGTGTCTATTGTTTCTTTGTGGACTGTGGTTACTACTACTACTACTACTACTACTACTACTGCTGCTTCTACTACTACTACTGCTGCTACTGCTTTGATGCCGGTGCTTCTTGTTCTCCTGGTCCTGGGGATCTCTGTTTCGCTGCTGGCTGCCGCTTAATCTTTCCTGCTTTGGGTCATAGGGTCTTCTGTTTCTAGATTTCTGTCTAGAAGAGGATGAAGAAGATGATGGGGAAGATGATGATGAGGATCTCGATGAAGAAGAGCTAGATGAGTATCGGGCCTTCCTGGCCTCTACAACTTCTGCAACTGGACCATCACCATGTTTGTATTGGGGTTTGTATTTTGGCTTCTTAGTTTGTTTCTGGCGCAGGCTGCTATTTCTGACCTGTAGTAGACACAGGAAAGGTAAAATATCAAAGTCTTGTCCTCTAATGACATTTATTGGTAAGCATATCAACTATACTGCTCTTTCAGAAACACTTACCATTATTTCATCATCAATGCCAAGAATCTTTTTCAGTCTCATTTGAACCACAGAGTCCTCAAGGTGTTCACCTTCGGTTTCCTCCACCTTTACCAGGGCAATTATTTTTGAAGCTGCTTTAGGTCCAGTTGTTATTTCCAGCTGCAGTTTTTCAATTGCTGCATCGGTGTGAGCTATTAACATACGTACACAAGGGGTCAAACAATGCATTCCTACACATTTATACAACAGACTACTAGACATACAGTACCATGACTATTGAGAGCTACTGTACCTGGTTTTATAACTATCTTGGCCTCATGTTCTCCTACTGCTCGATAGAAATAGGAATGTCTGAGGAATGCAGCACTTTGGGATTTTCTTTCAAAACAAACTTGGAAACCAAAGTTAGAAGATTTAACACAATAATGATAAGACTGAGGACTGCTAGATGCAGAATGATGATCTGTTACTTCTGCAGAGTAGGCATATTTCTTGGACATCATTTCTGAAGACACATCCTACAGTAAAACAGAAAGAGAAAAACAGCTCAGTCATTATTGTAGAGTGAAAGCAACTTACAGATGTAACACGATTATTTTACCCACTGAAAATGCAGAATATTCTGTTATAAAGCACAATAACTTTTGTTACATCTGTTCTTTACAGTATAATTTGTGCAAATTCAAAATGTATAGATTAAAGCCAGAGCTAATGCAATTTGCAAACTAAATGTTGGGGCATTTTGACAATCATTTATTGGTAGTTTAATTAAACTTTTTTTATTTTTAATGCATCTACAATTCAAAGAAATCTATTCTGTTTGCTGCTATAAGACATGACATTATTTGTATTTTTGTATGATATAGACTATATGGTACATGGTCATATGTAGGTATAGCTGTAATAGACGTAACTGTTGTGGAGAAGACAATGTTATACAACCCGTTATCGGTGCCGCATCTCAGAAAAAACTCATTCTGAAATACTCAGCAGTCCATTTGATAAGCCCAGAGAAACATGTAATGCCTAATTTGAGGCGAGCTGGCAACTCTTTGTGTCCATGAGCAAGTCACGTAATGTCCCTGTCTCTACAATACTGAAAATTACATCTTATGGCTCATTGTAAATTCTGCTATGTACACTATGTAACAATCATTTATTATGAATGATGTTATCTAGGAGAATTAATAGTGGCATTTATCTAAGCTTGCATGTTGATTTAATAGAGGGATCCCTTCTGTTGTGAGAGCATGAAAACAAACATAAATATATTTCTATCCTAGCTCTACCCATTTCCTCATTGGTTACCATCATGCTGGCTGCTTCTGCTGAAGTCCTTCCTGTTGTCTCAAAGTGTTTCTTCTCAATGTTTGGAACGCTTCCTCTGGGCAAGATCGGAGTCTTCTTCGCTGCATCCAACTCTTCCACATTTCTTGTAACAGCAAACACCTGCGTGCTGTAGAATGAGGTAGATGTTTGTATTCCCATATTAGGGATATTAAACGAATGAAACAAAATGGAATGATTGATAAGATGTGTTCTGGCTTTGACTAACAGCACTTTATATAAGTAACAATCAGAGTTAAGGGATGGAGCGCTTCAATCTCTTACACGACCTTTGACATACAATAAATCCACACTAAACAATTATTATTGTGGTTATTATAATTACAGTAACAATAAAAGTCACATCCCCTTGGCCGTTACATGTAGAAGCATATTAACCCCCTGGCTTGAGGGGTTTTAGCTGACATAGATAGGGTAGAGATTAGTAAAAATACCTGATGACGAGAAGATCATTTTCTTGCTGGCACGGGGATGTCTCTATTTTAAAATTTTTCTCTTTAATATTCAGATGAGCAGTGAATTTTGCTGCCAAGTTTGTGCGCACTTTAGCGTGAAATTCAATTCCACTCTGAATCAGGTGGGTGTTAATCCCCATTGTAGCCATTGTGTGAATTGATACACTGTAAACAAAAAGGTAAAACAGAAAGATTAGTGCAGATACACATGGGAGGACACACTGTACATACATTATCATTTACTAGCTAGTACGGCCTCTTCTCACTGCATATATAGTTTGTTACTTTAGTGCCAGGAAAGTAAGGTCATTGGACCAAATGTATAAGAAGCATGCGTGAAACTCCGATATTCAGATCTTGGCTTCTTAACCACAAGCTCAGTTAGATACAATAACTAGGAATTTCGTTACCTCGGGGACACATCTGCATGAAGCTGCATATTAGATTCCAGCAGTTGTGCGACACTAAAATCTGAAGATGGAGGAGGAGTAACCTTTACATCACCTGTAAATACAGAATAGATGAAATCAGGCAAACTTGTATATACAGCAAACAACAATTATCTAAATAAATATCACATAAATGGTAACGTACTATTGATGGCAACATTGGCAACAGCAGCAGAGTATAAACTGAACTCCAGTGGAAAACCAACAGTGGTGGGAACAATGTGTCGAACTTCTGCAGCCAGCAGTGGCTGGACCCATTGTCCTACAAGTCCATTGAGAAGTTTGCTCACCACACTCTTTACCATTGTGTGTCTGTCTGCGGGTTCATTCAGTGCCTGTAAAATACAATGATATACAGGATCTTAAGACAAAGAAAGACACTGCTGACAACATACAAAAGGTAAAGTATATGGTAGATTTGACTGACCCGTACTGCACTCTGAATAACTTCTCTGTCGATTTCCCTAAAGTCCATTTCCTGGCCGAGTATCTTGAAGTAGACGGATAAAACAGGAACTTGGGAAGGCAGCCCCTTCCACCCCAGGAACTGCAGAGGAAAAGAAATGGGTCACTAACACCATTACAGGTAAACATATTGTGGGTGAAAAAGAAGAAAAGGTAACTCTTACCGTTTTCATCATTTGAGCGATTTTCTTGCGCATTGGGTACTGCGCAAATGGGATGTTTTGCTTTCTGAGAGCTTGCTCTAATCCTTCTGCTCTAATGCCAAACTTTAAGAAGACACAAAAATACCATTACACATTTAGAACATGGAGTATAATTTAATGTGAGGGTTGATCTATACTATAATCAAAGATTAAAGCGGTTCATTTACTAAAGCCTATGTCATATTGTTTCTTCCATTTAACTGGGCTTTCTGGGGCAAACTTCTGTGATATTGTGCTAATAATGACTGAATGCAGAATGAGCATCCTTTCATCAACAACTCCTTCATTCTTGTAAAGAAAACAAAAGTCACCTGCAATTTAAAAACACTCGCTAACTCTCCCTCCATTAGCTATACCTTCCTCTCAATTTGTGTTCTTGGATATAATGTGAAAATCTGTATAAATCTCTCCTACTGTGTATTTAAATAAGAGGCCAGAACCAAGCAGTGCATGGAAAATAACTGCATTTTATTTATACAGGCAAAATATCCAGCTAACTACCTTCATTATTCTCTTTAATTGTAACTATTCAGCAATTGTGCTGCCACATTTTAAAAAGCACCGTGTCCAATAATTGTGCCCAAATATTTACCTCTACGATGTCAGTTTGTACACCGCCCACGTATGCACGGAGTTTAGTGAGTATGAACACTGGGAACAAGGTGTTTGCACTGTTCACAATGAAGACTTTTGCGGCAGCGCCAGACATTAAAGAATCTATGGAGGCAAAACAAGAAATGTTCTGTCTTCTCAGCTGCTGCATATTCAGTTATAGGCAGTGATTCGAAAAACAAGGGGGCTTCAAGAATGGAGCACAGTTTTGTAATAGCAAATAGCACTTACACACGACGGCTACAGAATGGGCCCAGCAATGTGCTGCATCTCTTTACCGTTTAGGGAAGGAATGGCTTAGAGTTAAAGACGGTGATCTTTGAAGTGGAAGAAACAATCCCTGCACCAGCGCCTGGTGATGGGAATGAAGGGGTTGAAACTGGAAGTCTAACTGGCAACGTTTGTATCACTTACATTTGAAAGTATCTAGACGGATAGCTTTGCTGTACTGGTATCCCAGTCTGTCAAGGGCTGGATTCAAAATCTTAAGAGCGACGTTGCATGCAGCAGCCCTAGGAGTGAGGAGGATATTATAATTAATGTATGACTAAAAATGATGAAGAATAATGAACCCTGTTAATGACCGAGCCTCGCGGGACTGTGACACTTTGTGTTTGTGTTGTTAGGCCGAAGTCACTTACAATACAAATTATTGTTCAACATGTGCGCAACCGAGACGCAAAACATCCCAGGAGTTATACACTTACCACACAGCCTGTTCCAATTGTGACAACATCATACTGAGTTTAAATGTGATCTGCGCATGCAGAAAACCATGTTACGTGTATCTTAGCTTTCTTACCCTCTTCCTGCTAGAGGCGCCAGCTATGAATTGCAACGCTAATACGATTAGTTGCAAGTTGCTCTGAGAGCAAAGGGGTTACTGGAATTATTACTTTGCTGTATAGAAATGGTACTGTATGTAGCATAATAAAGGAAATACTAAGCAAACACAATGATGAACCAGACTAGGAAGATTTGTTTGGGAGTAGAAGCTCTCTGTGTTGCATACTTACAGCTGCTCGAGCTGAGGCACTCTGCTTCTGGATAAGGCCTTCATGTGGGAGTATGTGAAGCTTGCAAGCTGTAAGTTCACTTTGCTCTCCTTTAGTGCCACATTAGCAATGGTTGCTACCAATGCCATACCTGGTTTGGTCTCAAACAAAGCCACACATGCTATTATCCGAACCTCAGTGCGGACATTGCGGTCCATGTAGACCTGCAGCAGGATGTCCTGCACCTGAAAGCAAGAAAACAGTATTTCACAAACTTAACCTGATAACATATAAATAAATAGCCATTCCTGTGAATGAGATGTAGTTTCAGGCCTAGCCAGTTATAGTCATAATTAACGATCTTGCACATTGAGATGCACATGGTATGTGTGCCTGAACAAATAAAACTTTATTAATGGAAACAAACAGTCAGTGTTAGTGTCTGACTTACTTTGCGTGGGTCTTCCTTGGCGATATTCCTGAGGGCCATCACAGCATCAGTCTGAATTCTGACCGGGAGTTGGGAGGCGCTGGAGGAAAACCCTGGCAGGAATTTCTGGATACGCTTGATACTTGCAGGCTGCCCGGCATTCCCCAGAGCCTTCAGTGCTAGAGAGATATCCTCCTCATGGGCCTTGTTGGCAGCTTCAGCAGCTAAATTATGAAGGGGCTAAAACAGAACATGTAGCACTGTAATAATCATGGCAACATCATCCTACAGAGCAAACGGGGAACCCCAGATCCCTCCCGCAACAAATGGGATTTGTAAAATTGACCCATTACCCACATATTGTATGAAAACATTATTAAAGCAAAGCTTATGGCGGCTTTGTTTCACCATTTCCATGGCATACTGACCATCGCTCCCTATTTATGGGGAGACGTCTCCATAATGCACTAAAGAATATATCATTATTCTACTTTCTCCCTGAACACAGATCCTTCAGCCCAGTGCAAGACAATGGAAGATGCAGAGATCTCACACATTTTCCTACCGGATCTCCCTGAAAATAATGTTCACGTTGGATACCATGTTCCTTGGGGCAATTCTGGGCTAAATAAACTACACCAAATGTATCCAGTGTCACAATTATTCATCTGGCTTTTGCTGATCTGTTAGCAAGTTTGGTTTAGTAGAATAAGATCTGAATGAAGAATACTCTGCATTACTACTCCTTTTTAGACGTGGAGTTAATTGGCAAATATGTGTCAAATAAATCAATTCCATTGAAAACAAAATACATTTGTCAAAATATATGTTCAGTAATGCACTTTCTACCCTACAGATGCACACGTTTTGCCTTTATATATAGACCCCGATATTTCTATATAGAGAGAATACACTTACCTCCAAAGCGGACTCTGGACATCTAGATGAAGATGCACAGTATTTGTTCACCATGGACCCATATGAAAGGACTGAAGCTTTGTACAGCAAAGGAGATTTCTGTATTTTTGGATCTGTTATTAAATCCTACAAAAGAATAGGAGCGATAACTTAGTGAGATCTGCTCTGCAAATGTGGGATCTTCCATTCAAATCTCAGGCAGATCTGGGATTGGGACGTATCAAGCAGCATGTTTGTTATGTCTCAATTCATTATTTCAAGAGTTTTCATTATTATTATTAATAGTTACAGTATACATTAGTTATCTTTATACATGATTTATATCATTATTTGTGGCTTCACAAGGATAAGAAAAACCTATTGTGTCTCAATGTATCAGTTGTATAAATGACCTCGCCTCTGTGCCAGAAATGAGTTCTGTGCTAAAGTTTCAGCCTCAAAAATAAGTGTGGCCTAGTCAGAGTTCCCAAGAGATTCGCCACACATCAAGTCACTGTGCACTGCAATTTCCCTTAATATGCTAATTCGCTAAAATCGCTAGATTTGCCTAATTCTGAGACTGTAACTAGGACGGACTCACATTGTGTTTCGCTCGCTGTCTGAAAGCTTGTGAAATAGCAACATGTAAGACTTATCGTGCTACATAACTAGGCCTTTGAGCCTTGGGAAACGTTTCGCAGAGAAGCGAATATGGAGGGAAAAAGCTAAACGTTTTGTGGCTGCACTTTGGATCATTTTGCTAATCTCTACCGGCAATCAGGGAAACATTCAGACGTGGAGTATAAGACATTAAAAGCTGATGAAACGTACGGAAGCGATTTGAAATGTATGCTGAGTGGCTCTAGTAAACTGCAGTGCGAGAGTAATAGCCATGGCCGCTTCTCGAGAGGTAAATTCCTGGGTGTGAAGATTCTGCTTGATAAACTTCAGGGCCTCAGATGTTCCAATTACAGGGATAGCATTCAGTAGCCAGCGCCTGGATCAACATAAGAGATAATATCATGAAAGATGATCTATTGCAGAGCTACATCAGAAAGAACAGACGTTATATTTAGGGTACCGTTATTAGGGCATTTATTATAATTCTACAAACCCTGCTCATGCAGACGCCATAAACCAATTTAAGGGTGCAGACAACGTATACAAGTGGTTGATATATAATAATTTAACAAAGAGATTGAAAACATGAGGAGTGTATAACCATAAATACTTCAAATACAAATGGAAAAGGTATTAAAAGTCACTATATACTTATTATAATGATTGCTTTTAGCATCTCTGTCTCTGTGCGGGTGAGACGAAGAAGAAGAGAATCTCCAGGACTTTAGATGAAAGATGCCACAAAATATAGAAAAGCATATTGTAGATTTTAATTAGTAATAATTATTACCTGTGCTGAGGTCGGTCAGAAAACTGCTTCCAAACCGCCTGCAGGTTCTCATAGTCTAATGTGCGCAGAAGCTGAGTAAGTTGCAGGAATTTGGCTGGAGCGTCCGCATGTACTTGCTGCTGGTTATTCTGTACCAAATGCTGCAGAGTTTCTACCACCTAACACGGGTAATAAATATAAAGACAATAACACGTGTACACGTCAGTAGGAAATATGCATTAAACTCACACGTATCATTTAGCATAAGCAGAAAGATTTTGGTGTGGCATTTTATTCAATAAGTCCCAGTAAATACAGTATCAACTCTTAATGGGAGTATAACAATGAACATTCTGCACTATATTCTGCACTGTATCCAGAACTATATCCTGCACTGTGTGCTGCACTATGTACAGTACTGCACTATATACTGCACTTTATACTTCACATCCTGCACTATGTATTGCACTATATACTACACCAAATCCTGCACTATGTATTACACTACTGTACATCCTGCACTGTGTACTGCACTGTATACTGCACTGTGTACTGCACTGTATACTGCACTATATACTGCACTTTATACTTCACAACTGTACATCCTGCACTATGTATTGCACTATATACTGCACCAAATCCTGCACTGTGTACTGCACTGTATACTGCACTATGTACTGCACTGTGTACTGCACTGTATACTGCACTATGTACTGCACTGTATACTGCAATGTATACTGCACTGTATGCTGCACTATATATTGCACTATGTACTGCACTGTGTACTGCACTATGTACTGCACTGTGTACTGCACTATATACTGCACTATGTACTGCACTATGTACTGCACTGTATACTGCACTATGTACTGCACTGTGTACTGCACTGTATACTGCACTATGTACTGCACTGTATGATGCACTGTGTACTGCACTGTATACTGCACTATGTACTGCACTGTATACTGCACTGTATGCTGCACTATGTACTGCACTGTATGCTGCACTGTGTACTGCACTGTATACTGCACTATGTACTGCACTGTATACTGCACTGTGTACTGCACTGTATACTGCACTGTGTACTGCACTGTATACTGCACTGTGTACTGCACTGTATACTGCACTGTATACTGCACATTCACTTCTGTCTCTCAATACTCATTCTCACTTGACCAAAAACAATAGAGACCGTTATTATTCTGCTACTGTGTATTGTTTTTTCTTTGGTTTATAACTTAGTGATAACCATCAGGAGATTCTTCTTCCCTATAATAGTTTTTCTATTGATACTTTGTGGCGCTTAGAGACTATAGGAAACAGGCCGTGAGGGCAATCACTGCAATCATTACATTGTTCCAATAATGTTTTGTGTCTGTGTTCCTGAGAAGACTGTGGTACCAGTGTATTCCTACTCAGTAAATGCCAGCTGCATTATGTACCTGTGCCTCGGGACTCTTGGTCCTTATTAAATTGATTGGCATCTGGAGCATCTCCGATGCAAAGTGATAATGGAGGCCTCCGCGGTTCTGCATCTGAGTCTGAGGAGCGTTCAACTGGTTGTTTTTGGTTCCTGACCAGGTAAGTTGTTGTCTAAGCGATAGAAAGAGAACATAGCATAGGATAAAATGTTCACATCTATATTAATCCACATGTGGCACTGAAAGTGTTAATAACATGGAAGGGGATTACTTAGCAATGTCCGGCAATGCTGCAGGCACAAGGCACAGAATGATGCTGTATGCATGACTTTGCTTTGCGTATGTATATATATATATATATACCTCTACATGTATATATATATATATAAAATAAGAGACTGGCATTAACATTCTGACTCTTCATTATAAATCCCTAGTTACTTAGGCCCCTATTACACAAATACAAATCAGAGTAATACTCAGCAATTCATTAACTTCAATTCAAGTGAATGGAAGATACTCCATCATTAACTGTGTGTTACTCACTTCTCACCGTATTGAATCAGGGACCTTATAATACTTGCAATACAAACGCATTTCCTGTCACTCTGGCGCTCTCTCGCGATAAGACTAACTTGTGCTATGAATGCATTGCCATCTATGTGTAGTGTTCTAATAATAAGAAGGCAATATTACACTGAAATGCTGATAGCCGCGCCAACGTTCACAAGGTGTGAGTGACATCCGTGGGAAGAAAACATACTTTAGTTTAGTTTAGTCAGACTTCAAATGATTTCATTGTTAAAGACTGGTTAAATGAACCTAAGAAGCAGCCCGCTCTTAATGTTCAGTGTTAAAGAGCCTTCTGGGAGGTTGGAGGCTTTCGCTCAGCCTTAGAGACACCCACCTTGCTTCCATAACAGCAGCGCCCTGAAGTTCAAAGAATGGAGAGAATTGATACACCTCCCGGGCTGTAACTTCCATGATGAGTGCACCCTGACTCTTGCTCTTCATCTTGTATGTATATGTAGCCATTCCACGTAAGTTCTTCCCCATCTGAATGCAAAAAGAAAGAAATGTTAATTGTAAAGGGGAGTTTAAGACTTATTTTGCATCTAACAAAGCTCTGTAAAACAAAGTGTGTACCTGTTGACAAGATGGACAAGTTTCCAAGTAAGCCATGCCGATATTCTTAGCTACTTTATCTTCGCAGTTATTAAGGTCTCTGGATTTGATAATAGTGATTCGGTCATCTCTTTTATCTTCCTGGATCACATATCTTGTGTGGCAGACTCCACCAACTCCAGTCTGTAGCACAAACAAAATGCCGTTAGTAAGGCAGGCAGAATAATGGAGGCTGTACATAAAAACAATAAACGAAACCAATGAGTGTAATTATGATGTGTCACATTTACTGTTAGAGGAGTCAACAAAAAGGCCTCCAGCAGCACAGGCATCACATGATGAATAATGTACCTTTACCAAATAAAGTGTTTAAAAGGTCAAACTAACCTCTTGCAAGTCATACGCATTTTGTGACGTCTTGGCTGTCATTTGAATCATGGTCAGGATTCCTCTGTAAATATTGACCACAGTGTCTGAAACTTCCTCTGAGGCGAAGATGGATCCAACCCGTCCATGGCTGTATTCGAACCTGATAGGTTTTGTGAGCTGTTCTGCAATAACCTGGGTTAGCTTAGAGGATCGAGTGAAGGGATCTTTGGGCCACACGCCATTGTACTCCTTAAATTCTGGAGATTGGATCTAACAAAAAAGAGCAGAGAAAATTATATTTTAAAGCACTGAAAGAGCAGTCAAATTCCACTGAATTCATAAGTACTCATTTTCAGGAACCCTCAAACTTTTCCAGTTTGCAAAAATGTGTAATTATTATGTTGGAGACATTTAACAATTTAAAAATTAACATTTTTCAATTAACGCTTAAATAAATTAACAATTTAAACCCCAGTGCAAATTCCCAAACATTACTGTAGGTTAAAAATGAACATTTTTCAATTAACAATTTAAACCCCAGTGCAAATTCCCAAACATTACGTAGCTTGGATCAATGTTTTAATTGATGGTGGACAATGAGCAATACAATATTTATATCACAGCTGTATTATTTTTACTGCCTTTATAATGTTATCAGGGAGATTTCTATTAGCTAAAATACTATTAGTAATTGTAAATCAGTGACATGAAACGTGTCAGGGGCAGCTAGCTGCAGGATTACCTTTCCTGCCAGGAGATCTGTAATACATTGAGAAGTGTTGTTGACTTTTCTGGCAGCAAATATGATTATTTGAATGAGTGAATGTTAAAATGTAGTGTTTCCAGTAAGTGTGTTACTATAGTTCTGTTAGGGCAGCACAGTCTCTATTGTTATCATACAGTTGTGTGCAGTGAGCATTGGACTTGAACTAAGTGGGGTTTAGTGGGGTGTACTGGGTTTCAATAGACAGTGATATAATAATTACTGTCACTTTACTGAACCCCCATTTGTACTTCTGTACATGAACACTTTGGCATTATGGGGGTTAATTACTAAAGTCTTCCAGCAGCAACACTCGGGCAAAATTGTGTTCAAAAGAATCTCCGCAGATTTATCAAGGAAAAACTCTAATAGCTTTCGAGATTACTTTTCTTTATAAATATGGTGCTGATTGCACTAGGATTGCCCCAGTTTTACAGCTGGGAGAGTTTAGTAAAACCCTGCTAAATGTGCCCACGAAGGATTACTTACATAAACAGAACAATGTATATTCAGAACTTATTTCCTATATAGGAGAATGGTTTCCCTTACCTTGAGAAGGTAAGACTTCTGTGCAAAGCCACTGATCTCCACCTTGCAGTTCAGTTTAATACCGGCCTGGGCTAAGCCATTTTCGGGAAGTCCACTCCGAATAACCGCCTCATAGTTATACACAGTCGTCTTGCTCTCACTGAAAAAAGGCTCTGCAATACATATGAGACGCGTTTCACACGAGCAGCCCGCAGAACATGACATGTATGTGCAGCATGGTACAGAACAACAGCAATAAATAATATACAAGACCTACCAATGTGGGATTTTTCCGAGCCTGTAAGAGAAATGAGAAACAGCAGAAATTTACTGAAATGAAAAACTCTGGGACAGTTTGAAAACGATGATATCTTAGTCATACTACAAAGTATCTCTCAGCCTGAAAATATGCACGTATATTGCAGTGGGGGCGTGCTGCAGTCTTTATATATCCCTAATGTGTCAATGGGGGTATGCATGAAGTCTAAATTGGGGCTATTCTGGGGCAAAATAAAACTGCACCAAATGTAGCAAAAATCATGTTGATTTCAGTGGGATTTTGTTCTTTAATGGATATGGTGCCGAATTGCCCCACTTTTGCCTTGATACATAGATCCCAATAAGTCCATCTGCAGAGCCCATATTTGGATAAAGACAAAAGGTAGAAATACTGCAATACTTACCCACAAGGGTGAGCAGAAGTCCCAGAATGATTCCCCTCATGGTGATGGCGAATAGAGATCCAAGAACCCACTGCGGCATTTATAGCACAGAGATCTGGGACACGTGACTTTTAGGATAAGCCCATTTGGCGACTTTGTATTTCTTTATCAGGTCGTTCAAACAAACCTCTTACACGTTCACCATATTACGTTTACATTTGAGAAATCTGCCCAAGGGATTTCTGGGTCACGTTTTTTCAACCTCGCTGATATATTTCAACAATATGTATATAACGCAACTAATTACACAAGTAGCAAAATATATTGCATGTTTAGCTATATTTTGTATTTGATATTGTTTTATCATTGTGTATTGGTTTTAGATAAGTTACAGGTTACATTAACTTTGTCCAGGTCACTGTGACCGGACACTGGACATCTGATCTTATGTAGTCAAAAATAACTATTTAGAATCATCAAACAAAGACCAACATGAAGGACACACAATTTTATCCCCAATTCACATTATTTTCTTCACCATGACGAGCTGTATTATCCATACTTTAATAGTAGCTTACACCCTCCTTACAATACAAACTCAAATGTGTAATAAATGTACATGTACACAGAAAACCTAGTGTAAAAACATTGAGTTATTCTTACTCTCTCGTCTGGAGACACATTCACTTTTGATTTGATATTTCATTTACAACACTGAAAAAAATCTTAGATACTTGAAATTCATTGATAATAGAATATATGTACAGATATTTGAGACATATTTGGTGTACTATAAGATGTCAATAATAACTTTGGTTCTTGCCAGTTAATTGCAGCTCTTGGTCTCCACTTTCCAGGTACTGCTGCGGCCGAGTTTATTTGAGCATTTGCCCGTTCTCGGCCGCAGCAGTAACCTGGCGCGCGCCGGAGGGTGCCGGGCGCGCGCCGAAGCAGCGGAAGAGCGCCCTCCGATCGGGGCGCTCTCCCTCCCGCTGCCGGGTCCGCCGGGTCCCCCGGAACCCCCTGCCGCCATCCCCCACATCGCGGGACACCAGGGCTCCCTCGGGGAGCCCTGGACGCGCGTGCAGGGGGCGCAGGCACCCGATGACGCGTGACCGCGCATCGGTGATGCGCGGCACGCTGAGGGAGTGCGGCTAGCACGCCGGGGCATCCCCCGGCTTGCAGTGCTAGCCGTGCTCGAATTAAACGTGTCGGTAGTGTACATGTGCAACACCTAATCACCATTTGAGGCATGGCGATGCTCTGCATCGTTTTCATTGTTATTAGACTGAAGAGCTAGGAGCACGTAAAGGTAACAAGCATCATTATACTGTACTCTGCTTTGTCCACATTAGCAAACTACAGATTCCTTGTTCCAGGTGCTATCATCACATCACATCACAACTTTTAAAAGGGTCTGATAGAGTCATACAGGAGTTAGACAAGAGGTGGACATCTGTCTGGATCTTCCAGCGACTTTATCTGAAAATTCATATAAATGGACAGCTTTCGATGAGCTCGTGTTCTACACTTGTAGCTGAACCATTTAAACCCCATCCTTCCCCCCCCCTCCCCTACTGCAGTCTCACCCAAAACTTGTCATCCACTCACACTCATCCTATCTTCCCGCCATGACTACTTTATCCATGCAAGCACTCAAAGCCTTCTGCAAACAACCACAAAACAAGACTAGGGTGCTGCCTGTAGACATTGCTTGCTTGGGATGAATGGTCCAAGGCAAGGGCACCCAGGTATTGCCTGATATACGTATCCAGGACTATTGCCTGGTTTCTTATCTGTCGTGTCTGTTTTGAAGAGAACTGTGAGTGTTGTTGCCCCAGGGTGTGTGTGTAAGGGTCCTGTGGCCAGTGTGTGGTATGTGGTATTTTGTGGCTGACCTGGCTGCATGCCTCCCTCTGCTCGGCTCCCGGTATGGGGAGTGTGTGGGGGTGGAGGTGCGCTGCTGGGAAGCGGGCATTTGGGTCGAGGGGGGAGAGATGTCTCCATCACCTGTCCTCATTCAGAAGATTGAGACCATCCATTGCCCTTATCGGTAGATCAAAAATAGAAAAAGAGACACTCCATTGATCTTCCAAAGATGATCAAATGTATTGCACAAGCACCAACGTTTCCGTTCACTTGCGAACCCTTGACAAAGGTTTTCAAGCAGACCGAAACGTTGATGCTTGTGCAATACATTTTATAATCTTTGGAAGATCAGTGGATAATCTCTTGTTGTATTTTTAACTGCTGGGATTGACATTCCTTTGGGTGACCTAGTTCTTACAGGTACTCTATGTTGCATGTTCCTAGGGAGGGGGAGGGGTATCTTATATTTCAATATAATCTGCATCTCCCACCCCCATCCCAGGGTCAAGTCTTTAGAGTATATGACCATTCGCTGTGCCATGCATGACAATCAATCTTTGTATTTCACCATAGTGTATAGGCTGCCTGGGCAATGAAGGGGGAGATTTTGTGACTCAGCTGCTAGATGTGGTCACTCCCATAGTACTGGAGTTCCTTGGCTCTGTGGTGCTTGGGAACCTCAGCGTGTTGGTTTATGACCCAGACAATGCTGAGGCTAGGGATCTTTTGAATACTATGGGATTTAGTACATTTTCTCCCCAGCCAATGGCCAAGCCCTGCTAAAGCAACTACTTTCCAAACATAAAAACTCAATAGAAGCTGTAACAAATAGCGATCTGAGAACGTATTTTTTGCCTTAAAATATATATATATATTATCATCATTATTATTGTGGTGGACACAATTATTAGGCCAAGTAGACATGGAGATCAACATGTACACAACCTGAACAAGAAATTGTAGAAGATCCAGAATCAATACAAGCAAAAGATCTGATCAGTTTCGTGTCCTGTGATCTCCCATTTCTGCTCTACATGGACATGTCCCATATACCTCTCAAGATTGTAGCCTGCAAAAAGCAGAGGCAGACAAACTTAAGTGGAGACTGGTAATAGCAAATGTTCTGGACTTCCAAAGACAAGGATGACGTATTAAAAAGCCCTTAGACAGCTGCAAGAAATGACCTTGGACAACAACAAAATCCCGATTTTTCAAGATGTCTCCATTGATCTGTTAAAGAAAACACAAGGCTTTCAACAAATTTGCTCGGAGATGGCAAAAAAGCGCATAAAGTTTGCCCTCATTTACCCAGCACAATTAAAAGTATTCTGCAAAGAGGCAACTAAGACTTCCTATACACCACAAGCAGCACAAGACTACTTTGCGGGCCCAGAGGACGACTACTCTGCCCTACAGACAAGAGCCGCACAGCGAACGTAGATGGAATAACATATCTCTGATGTCCTTCCCAAGGTAACCCCAGACTGGGTGCTGCTGCGACTGGAAAAAAGATCAAAATGAAACAGGACTGGCCTCAAGGACCTCAGAGACCAATAGTGGGAACCTCAGGCCATTACCAGGTCGCAACTCAAGATGATTCTTGATTTCAGTGTCTGTAAATTCTGATATTTCTATGTTCACTTGTTATTTATCCACTTCTGGTTTAAAGACTTGTAAACTTGTTGTTTAATTCCCACCTTTAGGAAGTTTAACTGGACTTCCTGGTATGGCACGCGTGAGAATAGTCGCAGGCGACTGAGCTCCAGTGAGCCTCGCTCTGCTAAGGAAACTCGCGCTGGAAAAAATCAAGAAAGAAGAAAAAAACCCAAAGTGATCTACAGTGCAGACCCTGGAGCACCATGGCCAGCTATCTGGGAAGCAGGTCGGCTGGAGCAGCTAAGCAGAAGAGAGCGAGAAGAGCGAGAAGAAAACAGATTCTCCTAAAATGGCCCCTGTGGAAAACGTTACAAGGCAGCAGGGAGAGATAGAGGAAACACAACAGGATACAGCCCATAAATCAGTGATTCCCAACCAGGGTTCCGTGGAGCAGTCCCAGGGGTTCCGTCTAGCCGCCTGCACTCACTGTGCAGCCCATGACGGCTTTCCTGGCTCTACCCATCCCTCCTAGAGCCCGCTCTCAGGATTGCAGGAGTGAGCTCGAGCAGTGCGGCACTTCCGGTGCCTGCAGAGCGATCGCGTGCGTGCTGTCCTGCCTGCTCTTCACTCGCTGCTGTCTGCCCGCCTTCGCCACCGCTTCCTGCCCACCTTTGCCGCTGCCACCTCCTGCCCACCTTCGGCGCTGCCTGGCCCACCTTTGACGCCACCCCCTGCCCGCCTTCTTTGCTGCCTGAGGTAGGCATTTGAGGGTGGGGGAAGGGAGATGTGAGATCCAGGGGGGGAGTGTTGATGTGAGATCCAAGGGGAGGAGTGATGTGAGATCCAGAGGGGGGTGGGGAAGGGAGGGATGTGAGATGCAGGGGGGTGGGTATATGAGGATGATGACTATGAGAAGTGCTGGGGGAGATATATGATGATGATGAGGGATACTGGGGGAGATATGAGGATGATGATGAGGGGTGCTGGGGAAGATATATGAGGATGATGATGAGGGGTGCTGGGGGAAATATGAGGATGATGATGAGGGGTGCTAGGGGAGATATAAGGATGATGACGGGTGCTGGGGAGATATATATTGGGGCAGTGGGGGTCTTTTTAAATGTATTGGGGTGGTGGGGGTCTTTTTAAAATGTATTCAGGCGGTGGGTGTCTTTAAAAAATGAATTGGGGCAGCAGGGGTCTATTTAATATGTATTGCCGGGGGCATTTTTAATATGTATTGCGGGGTTGGGGTTATATATATTTAGGGGGGTGGGTTTTTTTTGGTATGTATTTTGTGGGGGGGATTGAGTGAGAGTGGGGTAATTGATGGAAGGTAGGGGTGAGTGAGAGGAGAGAGGGGGGGAGGGAGTGAGGAAAAGAGGGATTAAGAGTGAGACGCAGGGGAGAAATACATGGGAGGCGGGTGGGGGGAGAGTGAGTGAGACGAAGGGGAGAGAAATACATGGGTAGTGGGTGGGAAATAGAGGGGGCTCGTGAGGTGTGACATTTTGTCATTTACCCCTGTCGAACCTAGTATTGTGTCAGCCAAATAGGGCTTCCCCGAGATTTTTCAAAATACTTCAAGGGTTCCTCCAAACAAAAAAGGTTGGGAATCGTTGCCTTAAAGAGACATGCTCTGAATATGCTGCTATGGCCAAAGCACTTGCAACAGCTCTAATGCCTGCATTAAATAAGTGGTGTGACTCCCTGCAAAAGTCCCTTGAAGATTTTAAAGAGGAACTCTCCTTGCAAAATGTAAGATTGGAGGAGGTGGAGACTAGAGTGGGAGATTTGCAAGATGATCTGGGAGAAACTCAGAAGTCCAGGAACTAAAAGTCACTAGACGACTGCTGAGACTCATAGTTCTATTGAATCATATGCCATTCTAATTGGGGGGCGAGTGACTCTTTGGCTTTTCCTCAATTCTGGAACCGGCCTGTTCATTAATCCTGAGAATTCTTCATTGTCTTCTTGGTTGGAGAGGTTTCCAGCGGCTTGAGGCCCTGGCCCTCTCATAGAGCGATTCTCATTGTCACTTTTTGGGGTGAATACTGGACTCCCAGTATTTAGAGACTTGTTAGCAGCACCGGACGGTGTAGGCATGGGATCGCTAGGACCAGCAATAGGCCCTTCTTTATCGGAAGTCTGATCCTCTTTGGCACCTTCCATATTTTCTGCTTGCATATCTGTGGGGGGATCCGATGTATCAGTCTCATCAATTTGAGGAATGGGCAGTAAATGGTTCCCATGCCAAACTTGTATCCGGTCTTCTGAATCCTTTATTTGGTAGACGAGAATCCAAGGTAGCTGGGAATCTACCTTGAAAGGACTCTCTCTCCATCTGTCAGCCAGTTTGTGTTTTCCTGGCATTCCCAGATTTCTCAGAAGGACCTTGTCCCCAGGGCGAAGCTCTCGATGGCACACTGTGAAGTCGTTTCGTCTTTTATTATTTTGATTCAACTTAGTAGTGGTCCCTTCAGCTAACTGATATGCTCTGTGGAGATTGGCTGTTAGTTTCTTAATGTAGTAGTAGTGTGCCACGGTAGTGTGCCACTTTGTGCACTCCATCAGTAGAGATTCCCAGACGGATGTCCACTGGTAGCCTTGCTTCTCTGCTGAACATCATAAAATATGGGGAGAAACAAGTGGACTCATGCCGGGTGTAATTGTAGGCATGCACTAGGTGTTCTGTATGCTTGCTCCAACTGACCTTTTCTGTGTCTCGTAAGGTACCCAGCATATCAAGCAGAGTCCGATTGAATTATTCGGTTAAGGCATCATCTTCAGGGTAGTAAGGGGTCGTCCGAGATTTCTCGATCTGCAGCAACTTCAATAGCTCCTTGATGAGTCTGCTCTCAAAGTCGCGGCTATGGTCAGAGTGCATCCGCTTAGGCAATCCGTAGTGAATAAAGTACGTTTCCCACAAGACTTTAGCCATCGTGATAGCCTTCTGATCTTTAGTGGGGAAAGCCTGCGCATATCGGTTATAGTGATCGGTTTTCCCCAATGCGTTTTCAATGCTTCAGGAATCTGGCTCTATACACAGAAAGTCCATACACACTAAGTTCATGGGACCAGAACATTTCAGATGACCCACTGGGGCTGCTCGTGTAGGCAGTGTTTTTCTCTTAATGCACCTCAAGCATCTTCGGCAATGTAGCTCCACAGTCTCTGTTAGGAGCCCGAACATTTTGTCTGCGCCCAAATGTCCATGGTCATCATGCAAGGACCTCAACACCATATATTGCAATTTTCTTGGGAGCACAAGCTGTCTCCTATCCGGATGGTTATGGTAGGGGACCACTCTGTATAGTAGACCATTGTCCATTTGAAATTTGTCCCATTCCTTCATAAGGATATCAATCATATTCCCAGGGGAACCCTTAATCAATGTGGAATTTAGTTTCTGAACTGCCCGGCGCAAGGGACCGCACTTGGGATCGACCATTTGAGCCTCAATGATATCCTTCCATCGAATTACAGTTCCCCCTGCCATGGACAAGGCCTCTGGATAACAGTATGCAGCCGGAAGCGCATCGGATCGACATCCCAGAGAATCCACCAATTAAAGTTCGGAGAAGGCCACTTTCCCTTCTAATATGACCACTGTAGAATACATGTCATGAAAGCCAGGACCAGGGATTTCCTCCCATTCTTCATCCTCCGGGACTGGGTTTAGTCCTGGCCTTCTGGACGAAACATCTGCCCCAATATTCTTGGGAACAAGCTTGTATTTTAATGTGAAACTGCAGTTGGACAGTGCAGTCAACCATCTGTGGCCAGTGGCATCCAATTTGGCGGATGTCAACATAGAGGTAAGGGGATTGTTGTCTGTCCTTACTTCAAACGATACCCCATAGAGGTAGTCATGCAGCTTGTCAACGACCGCCCACTTTTGTGCCAGGAACTCCAGTGTATGTACCAGGTAGTTCTTTTCACTCATCCTTAAGCTGCGACTCACGGAGGTTAGTGACAGTCCTCCCAGGGTTTAAGCTCACCCCTCCCCACTTTTTAAGTAGCAGGTTTTTTCATGTTCCTGTGCAGGACAGGCCCACTGAGGTCATTCTCCCTCCAGCTGAGGTAAATGAGAATTTTCACAGGTAATGTTAGAACCTGTATACTGGTCATGCCGTGAAGTGGCTGCCGGCTTATAACGCTTTAGCCAAAGGGTTAAACTAAATGACCCTTACTCCTGAGGATACTAGTGTAATAGTGTTTCCCCCACCCGATGGGAGATTTCCCTGTTACCAGGTGTATAGTGCATGCTACCTGTTGGCTCACAGAATGCTGAGAGGTCCGCTGATGGTTGTGGGGACTGCAGGACAGGCTTCTAGGGTATATACCCGACAATTACTCCATGGTACCCAGCGCCTTCATCTGCCGTAAGTTCCAGATGTAAGGAGGCAATCTCCTACGGTAGACACACAACTGAATTTGAGTTTGCAACCCCGTTAAGTACAGTAGGGGGAAGGTGCTAGGTCTGAAACCAGGATTGGGCAGAACACAGATCGAGTCCCACCTCCTCCTGTCACTCAAGGGAGCTGCCTGTGTGGGGAAACCCCATAATTGGTACTGGCCCTGCCTGCTCTTACCAGGGCTTGCATGACCGGGAGGGCAGAATCGTAGCCAGAAACCAGCCATGGCTACACCAACATTGAAGTAGTTAACTTTTAACTATTGTGACAGAAACCAGGGGATGGTAATAAATTCCATATATAGGGCTCCCAGGATACTGAACAGTTTCTATCCTGTTTGGCCTGGGAGTGCAGCCTTACAATACATGCACTCCATCCCACAGTTTGGCAAGCGCTGGAACTGAGGGATGAGAGATCCAGACCAGAGTTTGTCTGCTGCCTGATTTCTGTCACCTGTCATGCTAATTAGAAATCAGGTATGTAAGACTGATTTCCTGTTTGCTCTGCCCCTCTCCCCAAGAGACTGGAGGCTGGAAGGCTGCTGAACTACAGTGGGGAGAAGCCTCTTCACCAAACAGGTTCAATCATTCTGTTCATTTGTCTAAGACTGCAAAAGTACCTTGTTTTGTTGTTGGAAGTGGAAAAGCCACTTCCACCCTGAGTTAGGGAAATCTAAGTTAAGTTATCGCTCAGGTGAGCAGCTTTTGTTTTTGATGTGTTTCTGTTGTATGCACTGTGGCAGTCTCAGTGCCTGTGACTGAATAAACCAGGCATAGCCTGTTTAAAGGAACAGTACGTGACGCCTCATCATTTAACCTACCCTAAAAGACCGTGTTCTAACAGTCCCAGACAAACGGCGGAGCCCCGGAGTAAGCTGTTTGTCACATATGGTGGAGAATGCGGTCAGAACACTAGAAGGTCTGCGGGTTAAAGAACTTTAACAAGAAAAAAAAAGTTTTTTTTTCTCTCTCCAAACAAGATGGAAGACGTAGTGAGTGCGCTGGTACGCAATGTCGCTGTCCAGAAAGACGCGAATGAAGCCCAGCAAAAGATTAATGCAGCCCTGCAACAGGCGAATGAAACCCAGCAACAGCTGTTAATAGCCCAGCAAGAGACTAATGCAAACCAGCAACGGCTGTTAATAAACCAGCAAGAGACTAATGCAAACCAGCAACAGGCGAATGCAAACCAGCAAGAGACAAACCGCTTGCTAAGAGAGGAGCAAGAACGGTTCGCTCAGGGCTTACAGCAGGAACTCAAGAACCTGAGGGGGACTATCAGTAACCTTCCACTGGCAGAGGCAGCCCCAGTTCCGAAAATGACCAGGGCAAGCCACTACCTTCAGAAGATAGGACGATGGGGATGATGTGGAAGCCTATCTTCTCACGTTTGAACGCACGGCACAGAGAGAGGGATGGCCAGAAGCTGAGTGGGCTGGTCTAATCGCACCCTTCCTAAGCGGCGAACCCCAGAAGGCTTACTTTGATCTAGAGCCAGCCGAAGCTAACGTCTATGCAAAATTGAAGTTCGAGATCCTCGCCCGCCTCGGCGTAACCACGGCTGTTCGTGCCCAAAGGTTTCACGCATGGTCCTTCACGATGGATAAAGCCACCCGAAGCCAGATGTATGACCTCATCCACCTCGCCCGGAAGTGGCTACAACCCGAGATCAACTCAGCAAGCCACATCGTGGAACGGTTGGTCATGGACCAGTTCTTGAGGAAACTTTCCTCTGCCTTACGCCGCTGGGTCAGTCGGAGTGACCCCCACAATGCGGATGAGCTTGTGGCCCTCGTAGAAAGGTACAATGCAGCAGAAGAGCACCCGCAACCCACAGTCGTGGAGCAACCCCACTACCCGAGGTTCCAGGACTCTTCCAGAGATGGTAAAAGGGTACCGGGGTTAAGGGGCGCTGAAGAGCGGCGACCACCTTCACGCAGCACCAGCAACAGTGGCTCGCACACTAAGGGCAATAGCCAACATGGGGAGCCGGGAAAAGGCTCTAAGTGGGACACAGACTATGTACCTAAATGTGTAAATTGTCATGAGAGGGGCCACACAGCAAAAATCTGCCCACTAAATGATGAACCCATGCAAGGCAACAGCGTGGAACCTTATTCGCTGTGGTCCCAATTTATGGGCCCTAGCCCAGAGGACCCCTTGAATAACCATCTGTGGGCATTTGTAAAGGTTAATGGTAAGAGGGTTCGGGCACTTCTTGACTCTGGGAGCATGGTCACACTAGTGTCCGAATACTTGTTGCCCATTAAGAAGAAACAGGTAAACAGTTCACAAAGAGTGGCAATTTGTTGTATACATGGGGATAATCATGAATATTCCACTGTTGATGTTTTCTTTGAAACAGAGTTTGGTTCTTTAGATTTCAAGGAGGGTATTGTACCCAAACTGGCACATGATGTGTTAATAGGGACCGACTTTCCCCATTTTCTAAAAATGTGGTCCCCCGCTCAGAATAGCGCCCAGAGTTCAATAGCGGACCATAACGAAGTATTAGAAGAAACAAATCCTTTCCCTTTTTCAGAAATGGATGTTGACGAGGGCCCAAATAAGAAGGGGGAAAAGGAGGAGTGCTGTAAAATTCCCTTCTCCATCACTACTTTGGTAGGGAATACCCCAAATCAAGATGTTGATCAGACACTTGCCACCCCAGAACCGGATAAGACCCTCGCTGACCTAGAGGTCAGTCCTGGGAGTTTTAAGAAGGCCCAGTGGGAGGACCCCACATTAGCGGTAGCAAGGGGAAATATACGGGACCAGAATAGTACTCCTGGCCAACCAGATAGGTCACTTGCTTACCCCTACTTCGAGGTAGAGAACGACCTAGTATATCGGGTTGATAAAAGGAAATCAGTTACAACTAAACAATTGTTGGTACCACGGACATTCCGTAACGTAGTATTACCCCTCGCACATAGTCATCCATTGGGGGGACACCTAGGGGTGGAAAAGACAAAAGAAAAGGTTCTCCGAAGCTTCTATTGGCCTGGGGTTCTGGCAGAAATTACGAATTATTGCTCCTCATGCCCAGAATGTCAGATCACCGCCCCGTTCAAAGCGTACCGCAGCCCATTGGTACCCCTTCCCATAATAGAGGTACCATTTGACCGGATTGCTATGGATCTAGTAGGACCCCTAATAAAGTCTGATAGGGGACATCAGCATATATTGGTAATATTAGATTATGCCACCCGATATCCGGAGGCAGTTCCCCTACGTAGCACCTCTGCTAAAAACATAGCAAAAGAGTTAGTAGTTCTGTTTTCCCGGGTCGGAATTCCTAAAGAGATTTTATCTGACCAGGGAACACCATTTATGTCCCAAGTAACAAAAGAGCTATGTAAACTCCTAAAAATCAAGCATCTCAGAACCTCAGTCTATCATCCACAAACAGATGGTTTAGTGGAAAGGTTCAATAAAACCTTAAAGAGCATGTTACGCCGGGCGGTCGATAAAGAAGGGAAAAACTGGGATTGTTTGTTACCATACCTGTTATTTGCCATTAGGGAAGTTCCCCAATCATCAACAGGTTTCTCCCCGTTTGAACTATTGTATGGCCGATACCCAAGGGGCTTACTGGATATAGCCAAAGAGACTTGGGAACACGAGGTTACCCCTTACAGAAGTGTAATAGAGCATGTTGCCCAGATGCAGGACCTCATTGCTGCAGTCCTACCCATAGTGAGGGAACACATGGAGAAAGCTCAAGAAGCACAGAGGAATACGTATAATAAGGGTGCTAGGGTCAGAATTTTTTTTCCAGGTGATAGGGTACTAGTTCTGGTTCCCACCGTGGAGAGTAAATTCCTTGCTAAATGGCATGGGCCATATGAGGTCTTGGAAAGAGTGGGAGAAGTAAATTATAAGGTAAGACAGCCAGGTAGGAGGAAACCTGAGCAAATTTACCATATAAACCTACTTAAGCCCTGGAAAGCTAGAGAAGTCTTGTTAACCCTAGTACCCCCAGGTCCGTCAGAGAATCAAGAAACTGACCCAGAGGTTAGCATAGCTGAAACCCTGTCCGTTCATCAGAAACGAGAGGTTCAGAATTTAGTGAGAAGAAACAAAGAAATCTTCTCTACACAGCCAGGTAGAACTAGCGTAATTGAACATGACCTAGTCTCTGAACCGGGGGTCCGAGTTAACCTTAAACCGTACCGAATCCCAGAGGCCAAAAGAGAGGCTATAAGTTTAGAGGTTAAAAAAATGCTAAAACTAGGCGTAATTGAGGAATCCCAAAGTGGGTGGAACAGCCCTATAGTCTTAGTCCCAAAGCCAGATGGTACAACAAGGTTTTGTAATGACTACCGGAAACTAAACGCGGTGTCAAAATTTGATACTTATCCTATGCCCAGGGTAGATGAACTTGTAGAGAGACTGGGCAAAGCCCGATATCTCACAACCCTAGACCTAACAAAAGGGCACTGGCAGGTTCCCCTCACAGAAAGGGCAAAAGAAAAGACAGCCTTCTCAACCCCAGACGGCCTCTTTCAGTATAAGGTGCTGCCTTTTGGCTTACATGGAGCTCCCGCCACATTCCAAAGAATGATGGATAAAATTTTAAAACCACATGCTCGGTATGCTGCCGCCTACCTGGATGATGTGGTAATCCATAGTGAAGATTGGCAATCCCACCTTCCAAAGGTCCAAGCTGTGCTCGACGCAGTTCGGTCTGCTGGACTAACTGCTAACCCCGCTAAATGCACTATTGGTCTGGAGGAGGCCAAGTATCTGGGGTATTCTATTGGCAGAGGTTTACTCAAACCCCAAACACTCAAAGGGGAGGCGATACAAAATTGGCCAAGGCCAGTTACAAAAAAACAAGTAAGAACCTTTTTGGGGTTAATTGGGTACTATAGAAGGTTTATTCCCAATTTTGCAACTAAGGCAACCCCACTAACCGACCTCACAAAAGCAAGAGGACCGCTAATGGTAAAGTGGTCCCCCGAAACCGAACAGGCCTTTAGAAGCCTGAAAGAAGCTCTCTGTGCCCAACCAGTGTTGGTCACACCTGACTTCTCCAAAGAGTTCGTAGTCCAAACCGACGCATCTGAGGTAGGGCTGGGGGCGGTACTCTCCCAGGAGTCTCAAGGTGAGGAGCACCCCATCCTTTATTTAAGTAGGAAACTAAATCCCCAGGAGAAAAATTACTCCATAGTAGAGAAAGAGTGTCTCGCAATAAAGTGGGCTGTAGAGACGCTCAAATACTACCTGTTGGGGAGAAAATTCCAGTTGGTCACAGATCATGCACCCCTTACCTGGATGTGTCAAAACAGGGAAAAGAATGCTAGAGTGACCAGGTGGTTCCTAAGCCTACAACCCTTTAAATTTTCTGTGGAACACAGGTCAGGGCACAAACATGGCAATGCTGACGGGTTGTCAAGGATGCACTCCCTAATATCCATGGTCGCTCATCCCTCGAAGTCTGAGCTGGGGGGGAGGATATGTGACAGAAACCAGGGGATGGTAATAAATTCCATATATAGGGCTCCCAGGATACTGAACAGTTTCTATCCTGTTTGGCCTGGGAGTGCAGCCTTATGCACTCCATCCCACAGTTTGGCAAGCGCTGGAACTGAGGGATGAGAGATCCAGACCAGAGTTTGTCTGCTGCCTGATTTCTGTCACCTGTCATGCTAATTAGAAATCAGGTATGTAAGACTGATTTCCTGTTTGCTCTGCCCCTCTCTCCAAGAGCCTGGAAGGCTGCTGAACTACAGAGGGGAGAAGCCTCTTCCCCAAACAGGTTCAATCATTCTGTTCATTTGTCTAAGACTGCAAAAGTACCTTGTTTTGTTGTTGGACGTGGAAAAGCCACTTCCACCCTGAGTCAGGGAATATCTAAGTTAAGTTATCGCTCAGGTGAGCAGCTTTTGTTTTGATGTGTTTCTGTTGTATGCACTGTGGCAGTCTCAGTGCCTGGGACTGAATAAACCAGGCATAGCCTGTTTAAAGGAACAGTACGTGACGCCTCATAATTTAACCTACCCTAAAAGACCGTGTTCTAACAGTCCCGGACAAACGGCGGAGCCCCGGAGTAAGCTGTTTGTCACACTATGTATTTTGTCACATTGGATGTAGCTTTGGGTATTTTTGTCTTTTGTTGTATATGTAGCCGGGCTCCCCGCTTACCTATGCCACGAGCTGGCGGAGCTGCCGGGCTACCGGGGAGCCGCTCCGGAAGTGGCTGCAGGTGAGCAGTGGGAGTGCTGGAGCCCCGGAGCTCCGTGGCATACCCGACAAGTGGGGGCCGCCATCTTGATTCTTTGTACATGCACGGCTAAGGCCATGCGCATGCGCAGTGGCTGAGAGATGCTGCGGCCATGTTAGATGGCTCCGCAAGAGCCACATGGGGACTACAGGTCCCAGCATGCTCTAGGGGCGTACCACACGTGCTGCAGGACAGCCAATAGGGTTGTAGTATCCCCGGCAAGAAAAGGGATACTTTTGGTGCGCTAGGCAGACCACGGCAATCATAGCAGGGACAGCAAGGGGTAAGGTAGTGTCGAGGTGCAAGTGGCTCCCTGACTAGGCCAGGTATCTCCCTTAGGTCCCAGCTAGGCCCCGATCACAAATAGCTTGTGGTGCTATAGGGTCAGGTTATTGCACCGGTGACGGACACCACTCGGTGAGCTGCGGTCTGGGACCAGACCACAGGCAACCATAGACATTTAAAGGGACACACTCCAACTGGAGCTCCCTCAAGAGGCGGACGCCTGCGGGAGAGGACCGGACAGACCGCGCCGTGGGCTCACTTTGTGGTCCGACGGATCAACTCCCTACAGGCCTACGACCAGAATGGTATCAAAGTGCACCAACAGCCATACACAGTGGGTAGCGCTACTCCACACAAACACTATTTGGGTGGGCCTGACTCTGTGAACACCAGGGTGGTTAGGTCCCCAGGGCACATCAGTACTTTGGTGGTTTCACCGGGGTGGTGTGGGCATAACATTGTAGGACCTTGTTTGATATTGGTTGTACTGGGAGTACTGCTATATAGTATTAAGTTTATGTGTGTCAGTAAAGATAAGTTTGTTATCTTTGTATCATCATGCTAAAGGATATTCTTTTGCAACTATTGTCTACTATATTTGAAGAGACATACAGATGTGTGTTTACTCAGGAATAGCTGTGTGATATACTTTCTGTATTACCAAGCTGCAGATAGGTTCATCAATTATCAGCACCTATCAGAACTAGGCTGGGGCCATGGGGCCTTCGCCTATGCGGAGGAGTGCGCGGCCGTGACGTCACTCGCTTGAAGTGGGTGTGTTCTTCAGCCATGGTACGCACGCCATCCGTGGGCGTGCCTAGGGATGTGCCAGTGATGTCACGATCTGCATGTATGAAGGGGAAAGGAACAGGGCTCCACGGAGTTCTGAACAAACTAATTTATTGCCAACAAGATACTGTAACTTGACGTTTCGGCCACACTTGGCCTTTCTCAAAGGCAGAATATGCCGAAGTGTGGCCGAAACGTCAAGTTATCTTGTTGGCAATAAATGAGTTTGTTTAGAAATCCGTGGAGCCCTGATCCTTTACCCTTCATTATACCTGTGTATAGTGACACCCCGTGTACAGTAACACCCTGTTCCTTTACCCTTCATTATACTTTGGATTATCACAGAGAGTCCTGAACCAGCAGCCCCGGTATTTGTATCCCGTATTCATCTTTTTGACAGTGTGCAGCATTTTCCCTTTATTTACGATCAGCATTTAGCCAGTTAAGTTGGGATCGGGGATTTCATGTACATTCACTATTACTAGTGTTTGCTATTAGCCGTGTTACACCTTACCATCACCCTCGCATTGTAATCGTTTTTAAAGTTTGAGTGTAAGAAGTATTTGATGTATTAAAACTGTTTTACTTTATTTGTATGTGATCTCGCCAATATCCTATACATCCAGATTCTGTACCCGTTAATAACCAGTCTCATCATTGCTAGTCCTAAGGAATACTGGTTACCTGTACAAAGTGATACCTAAACTGGGACGCATATTATTAGCAAACCAATTGCAATTGGGGTATTTTAGGAGTGCCCCCATTCAAAGGATATTTCTCACTTCCCCATTCCCCATTTCCCATGAGTTGTGTCTACTTTGATTGTAGCCAGATCTGAAGTTAACCCCAACATTTTCGGGAGCCATTGTGAGCAGAAATCCATAAGTTGATATAGTGTCACAGACTCCGGTATCCCAATAATTCTTATATTGCTCCTCCTGGATCTATTTTCAAGATCATCTGCCTTTTCCTCCAAGCTAGATTTTTCTTTTTTAGTTCCTGGACTTGTGACTGAGTTTCTCCCAGATCATCTTGCAAATCTCCCACTCTAGTCTCCACCTCCCCCAATCTTACATTTTTCAAGGAGAGTTCCTCTTTAAAATCTTCAAGGGATTTTTGCAGGGAGTCAAACCTCTTATTTAATGCAGGCAATAGCTCTGTTGCAAGTGCTTTGGCCATATCAGCATATTCTGACTCTTTAAGGGCTGTATCCTGTTGTGTTTCCTCTATCTCTCCCTGCTGCCTTGTAACGTTTTCCACAGGGGCCATTTTAGGAGAATCTGTTTTCTTCTCGCTCTTCTCGCTCTCTTCTGCTTAGCTGCTCCAGCCGACCTGCTTCCCAGATAGCTGGCCATGGTGCTCCAGGGTCTGCACTGTAGATCACTTTGGGTTTTTTTCTTCTTTCTTGATTTTTTCCAGCGCGAGTTTCCTTAGCAGAGCGAGGCTCACTGGAGCTCAGTCGCCTGCGACTATTCTCACGCGTGCCATACCAGGAAGTCCAGTTAAACTTCCTAAAGGTGGGAATTAAACAACAAGTTTACAAGTCTTTAAACCAGAAGTGGATAAATAACAAGTGAACATAGAAATATCAGAATTTACAGACACTGAAATCAAGAATCATCTTGAGTTGCGACCTGGTAATGGCCTGAGGTTCCCACTATTGGTCTCTGAGGTCCTTGAGGCCAGTCCTGTTTCATTTTGATCTTTTTTCCAGTCGCAGCAGCACCCAGTCTGGGGTTACCTTGGGAAGGACATCAGAGATATGTTATTCCATCTACGTTCGCTGTGCGGCTCTTGTCTGTAGGGCAGAGTAGTCGTCCTCTGGGCCCGCAAAGTAGTCTTGTGCTGCTTGTGGTGTATAGGAAGTCTTAGTTGCCTCTTTGCAGAATACTTTTAATTGTGCTGGGTAAATGAGGGCAAACTTTATGCGCTTTTTTGCCATCTCCGAGCAAATTTGTTGAAAGCCTTGTGTTTTCTTTAACAGATCAATGGAGACATCTTGAAAAATCGGGATTTTGTTGTTGTCCAAGGTCATTTCTTGCAGCTGTCTAAGGGCTTTTTAATACGTCATCCTTGTCTTTGGAAGTCCAGAACATTTGCTATTACCAGTCTCCACTTAAGTTTGTCTGCCTCTGCTTTTTGCAGGCTACAATCTTGAGAGGTATATGGGACATGTCCATGTAGAGCAGAAATGGGAGATCACAGGACACGAAACTGATCAGATCTTTTGCTTGTATTGATTCTGGATCTTCTACACTTCCTTGTTCAGGTTGTGTGCATGTTGATCTCCATGTCTACTTGGTCTAATAATTGTGTCCACCACAATAATAATGATGATAATATATATATATATTTTAAGGCAAAAAATACGTTCTCAGATCGCTATTTGTTACAGCTTCTATTGAGTTTTTATGTTTGGCAAGCAGTTGCTTTAGCAGGGCTTGGCCATTGGCTGGGGAGAAAATGTACTAAATCCCACAGTATTCAAAAGATCCCTAGCCTCAGCATTGTCTGGGTCATAAACCAACACGCTAAGGTTCCCAAGCACCACAGAGCCAAGGAACTCCATTACTATGGGAGTGACCACATCTAGCAGCTGAGTCACAAAATCCCCCCTTCATTGCCCAGGCAGCCTATACACTATGGTGAAATACAAAGATTGATTGTCATGCATGGCACAGCGAACGGTCATATACTCTAAAGACTTGACCCTGGGACGGGGGTGGGAGATGCAGATTATATTGAAATATAAGATACCCCTCCCCCTCCCTAGGAACATGCAACATAGAGTACCTGTAAGAACTAGGTCACCCAAAGGAATGTCAATCCCAGCAGTTAAAAATACAACAAGAGATTCTCCACTGATCTTCCAAAGATTATTAAATGTATTGCACAAGCATCAACGTTTCGGTCTGCTTGAAAACCTTTGTCAAGGGTTCGCAAGTGAACGGAAACGTTGGTGCTTGTGCAAAACATTTGATCATCTTTGGAAGATCAATGGAGTGTCTCTTTTTCTATTTTTGATCTGCCTGTGGTCCCGCATCCAGCGTGCCGTTGTTGCTGTGCGCCCGTGGCGCATTGTTACCTGGTATTGTGAGTTATTTTGGACTATTAATCCCAGCAGTTAGCCAGGTCTCTGTGATAAATACTACATGTTATTGACCCAAGCCAATCACCTGACGCACCAGTAGGATGACTGACCAAGCATTTTTAAGCATTATATCCGGAGGGCTCCTCTAGTTTTTTCACAGCTGTTATCTGGACGCCGGTTCCCAGCTGGAGGGGGATTGATGTCAGGACCCCAGGCTGCTGGGTCTTAGTTTCCGACAACCTCCGCCTGGGGTACCGACAAGGGCAATGGATGGTCTCAATCTTCTGAATGAGGACAGGGGATGGAGACATCTCTCCCCCCTCGACCCAAATGCCCGCTTCCCAGCAGCGCACCTCGACCCCCACACACTCCCCATACCGGGAGCTGAGCAGAGGGAGGCATGCAGCCAGGTCAGCCACAAAATACCACATACCACACACTGGCCACAGGACCCTTACACACACACCCTGGGGCAACAACACTCACAGTTCTCTTCAAAACAGACACGACAGATAAGAAACCAGGCAATAGTCCTGGATACGTATATCAGGCAATACCTGGGTGCCCTTGCCTTGGACCATTCATCCCAAGCAAGCAATGTCTACAGGCAGCACCCTAGTCTTGTTTTGTGGTTGTTTGCAGAAGGCTTTGAGTGCTTGCATGGATAAAGTAGTCATGGCGGGAAGATAGGATGAGTGTGAGTGGATGACAAGTTTTGGGTGAGACTGCAGTAGGGGAGGGGGAGGGGGAGGAAGGATGGGGTTTAAATGGTTCAGCTACAAGTGTAGAACACGAGCTCATCGAAAGCTGTCCATTTATATGAATTTTCAGATAAAGTCGCTGGAAGATCCAGACAGATGTCCACCTCTTGCCTAATTCCTGTATGACTCTATCAGACCCTTATAAACGTTCCATTTCAAATGGGCCCACTATAATGCTGTTCTAATCCCCAAGCACCATCACGTCTTATATATATTTCAATAGAATGTGATATAATTACCATTTAATGTTAAACAAAATCTATAACATAGTGTGATTTGATGTAATGTGATGATAGCACCTGGAACAAGGAATCTGTAGTTTGCTAATGTGGACAAAGCAGAGTACAGTATAATGATGCTTGTTACCTTTACGTGCTCCTAGCTCTTCAGTCTAATAACAATGAAAACGGTGCAGAGCATCGCCATGCCTCAAATGGTGATTAGGTGATGCACATTTACCTGGAAAGTGGAGACCAAGAGCTGCAATTAACTGGCAAGAACAAAAGTTATTATTGACATCTTATAGTACACCAAATATGTCTCAAATATCTGTACATATATTCTTTTATCAATGAATTTCAAGTATCTAAGATTTTTTTCAGTGTTGTAAATGAAATATCAAATCAAAAGTGAATGTGTCTCCAGACGAGAGAGTAAGAATAACTCAATGTTTTTACACTAGGTTTTCTGTGTACATGTACATTTATTACACATTTGAGTTTGTATTGTAAGGAGGGTGTAAGCTACTATTAAAGTATGGATAATACAGCTCGTCATGGTGAAGAAAATAATGTGAATTGGGGATAAAATTGTGTGTCCTTCATGTTGGTCTTTGTTTGATGATTCTAAATAGTTATTTTTGACTACATAAGATCAGATGTCCAGTGTCTGGTCACAGTGACCTGGACAAAGTTAATGTAACCTGTAACTTATCTAAAACCAATACACAATGATAAAACAATATCAAATACAAAATATAGCTAAACATGCAATATATTTTGCTACTTGTGTAATTAGTTGCGTTATATACATATTGTTGAAATATATCAGCGAGGTTGAAAAAACGTGACCCAGAAATCCCTTGGGCAGATTTCTCAAATGTAAACGTAATATGGTGAACGTGTAAGAGGTTTGTTTGAACGACCTGATAAAGAAATACAAAGTCGCCAAATGGGCTTATCCTAAAAGTCACGTGTCCCAGATCTCTGTGCTATAAATGCCGCAGTGGGTTCTTGGATCTCTATTCGCCATCACCATGAGGGGAATCATTCTGGGACTTCTGCTCACCCTTGTGGGTAAGTATTGCAGTATTTCTACCTTTTGTCTTTATCCAAATATGGGCTCTGCAGATGGAATTATTGGGATCTATGTATCAAGGCAAAAGTGGGGCAATTCGGCACCATATCCATTAAAGAACAAAATCCCACTGAAATCAACATGATTTTTGCTACATTTGGTGCAGTTTTATTTTGCCCCAGAATAGCCCCAATTTAGACTTCATGCATACCCCAATTGACACATTAGGGATATATAAAGACTGCAGCACGCCCCCACTGCATTATACATGCATATTTTCAGGCTGAGAGATACTTTGTAGTATGACTAAAATATCATAGTTTTCAAACTGTCCCAGAGTTTTTCATTTCAGTAAATTTCTGCTGTTTCTCATTTCTCTTACAGGCTCGGAAAAATCCCACGTTGGTAGGTCTTGTATATTATTTATTGCTGTTGTTCTGTACCATGCTGCACATACATGTCATGTTCTGCGGGCTGCTCGTGTGAAACGCGTCTCATATGTATTGCAGAGCCTTTTTTCAGTGAGAGCAAGACGACTGTGTATAACTATGAGGCGGTTATTCGGAGTGGACTTCCCGAAAATGGCTTAGCCCAGGCCGGTATTAAACTGAACTGCAAGGTGGAGATCAGTGGCTTTGCACAGAAGTCTTACCTTCTCAAGGTAAGGGAAACCATTCTCCTATATAGGAAATAAGTTCTGAATATACATTGTTCTGTTTATGTAAGTAATCCTTCGTGGGCACATTTAGCAGGGTTTTACTAAACTCTCCCAGCTGTAAAACTGGGGCAATCCTAGTGCAATCAGCACCATATTTATGAAGAAAAGTAATCTCGAAAGCTATTAGAGTTTTCCCTTGATAAATCTGCGGAGATTCTTTTGAACACAATTTTGCCCGAGTGTTGCTGCTGGAAGACTTTAGTAATTAACCCCAATAATGCCAAAGTGTTCATGTACAGAAGTACAAATGGGGGTTCAGTAAAGTGACAGTAATTATTATATCACTGTCTATTGAAACCCAGTACACCCCACTAAACCCCACTTAGTTCAAGTCCAATGCTCACTGCACATAACTGTATGATAACAATAGAGACTGTGCTGCCCTAACAGAACTATAGTAACACACTTACTGGAAACACTACATTTTAACATTCACTCATTCAAATAATCATATTTGCTGCCAGAAAAGTCAGCAACACTTCTCAATGTATTACAGATCTCCTGGCAGGAAAGGTAATCCTGCAGCTAGCTGCCCCTGACACGTTTCATGTCATTGATTTACAATTACTAATAGTATTTTAGCTAATAGAAATCTCCCTGATAACATTATAAAGGCAGTAAAAATAATACAGCTGTGATATAAATATTGTATTGCTCATTGTCTGTCATCAATTAAAACATTGATCCAAGCTACGTAATGTTTGGGAATTTGCACTGGGGTTTAAATTGTTAATTTATTTAAGCGTTAATTGAAAAATGTTAATTTTTAAATTGCCAAATGTCTCCAACATAATAATTACACATTTTTGCAAACTGGAAAAGTTTGAGGGTTCCTGAAAATGAGTACTTATGAATTCAGTGGAATTTGACTGCTCTTTCAGAGCTTTACAATATAAGTTTCTCTGCTCTTTTTTGTTAGATTCAATCTCCAGAATTTAAGGAGTACAATGGCGTGTGGCCCAAAGATCCCTTCACTCGATCCTCTAAGCTAACCCAGGTTATTGCAGAACAGCTCACAAAACCTATCAGGTTCGAATACAGCCATGGACGGGTTGGATCCATCTTCGCCTCAGAGGAAGTTTCAGACACTGTGGTCAATATTTACAGAGGAATCCTGACCATGATTCAAATGACAGCCAAGACGTCACAAAATGCGTATGACTTGCAAGAGGTTAGTTTGACCTTTTAAACACTTTATTTGGTAAAGGTACATTATTCATCATGTGATGCCTGTGCTGCTGGAGGCCTTTTTGTTGACTCCTCTAACAGTAAATGTGACACATCATAATTACACTCATTGGTTTCTGTTATTGTTTTTATGTACAGCCTCCATTATTCTGCCTGCCTTACTAACGGCATTTTGTTTGTGCTACAGACTGGAGTTGGTGGAGTCTGCCACACAAGATATGTGATCCAGGAAGATAAAAGAGATGACCGAATCACTATTATCAAATCCAGAGACCTTAATAACTGCGAAGATAAAGTAGCTAAGAATATCGGCATGGCTTACTTGGAAACTTGTCCATCTTGTCAACAGGTACACACTTTGTTTTACAGAGCTTTGTTAGATGCAAAATAAGTCTTAAATTCCCCTTTACAATTAACATTTCTTTCTTTTTGCATTCAGATGGGGAAGAACTTACGTGGAACGGCTACATATACATACAAGATGAAGAGAAAGAGTCAGGGTGCACTCATCATGGAAGTTACAGCCCGGGAGGTGTATCAATTCTCTCCATTCTTTGAACTTCAGGGCGCTGCTGTTATGGAAGCAAGGTGGGTGTCTCTAAGGCTGAGCGAAAGCCTCCAACCTCCCAGAAGGCTCTTTAACACTGAACATTAAGAGCGGGCTGCTTCTTAGGTTCATTTAACCAGTCTTTAACAATGAAATCATTTGAAGTCTGACTAAACTAAACTAAAGTACGTTTTCTTCCCACGGATGTCGCTCACACCTTGTGAACGTTGGCGCGGCTATCAGCATTTCAGTGTAATATTGCCTTATTATTATTAAAACACTACACATAGATGGCAATGCATTTATAGCACAAGTTAGTCTCATCGCGAGAGAGCGCCAGAGTGACAGGAAATGCGTTTGTATTGCAAGTATTATAAGGTCCCTGATTCAATACGGTGAGAAGTGAGTAACACACAGTTAATGATGGAGTATCTTCCATTCACTTGAATTTTAAGTTAATGAATCGCTGAGTATTACTCTGATTTGTATTTGTGGAATAGGGGCCTAAGTAACTAGGGATTTATAATGAAGAGTCAGAATGTTAATGCCAGTCTCTTATTCTATATATATATATATATGTATATATATACAGTATATATATATATATTCGCAAAGTGATGCATACCGCATCATTCTGTGCCTTGTGCCTGCAGCATTGCCAGACATTGCTAAGTAATCCCCTTCCATGTTATTAACACTTTCAGTGCCACATGTGGATTAATATAGATGTGAACATTTTATCCTATGCTATGTTCTCTTTCTATCGCTTAGACAACAACTTACCTGGTCAGGAACCAAAAACAACCAGTTGAACGCTCCTCAGACTCAGATGCAGAACCGCGGAGGCCTCCATTATCACTTTGCATCGGAGATGCTCCAGATGCCAATCAATTTAATAAGGACCAAGAGTCCCGAGGCACAGGTACATAATGCAGCTGGCATTTACTGAGTAGGAATACACTGGTACCACAGTCTTCTCAGGAACACAGACACAAAACATTATTGGAACAATGTAATGATTGCAGTGATTGCCCTCACGGCCTGTTTCCTATAGTCTCTAAGCGCCACAAAGTATCAATAGAAAAACTATTATAGGGAAGAAGAATCTCCTGATGGTTATCACTAAGTTGTAAACCAAAGAAAAAACAGTACACAGTAGCAGAATAATAACGGTCTCTATTATTTTTGGTCAAGTGAGAATGAGTATTGAGAGACAGAAGTGAATGTGCAGTATACATTGCAGTATACAGTGTAGTACATAGAGCAGCATACAGTGCAGTACATAGTGCAGTATACAGTGCATCATACAGTGCAGCATACAGTGCAGTACACAGTGCAGCATACAGTGCAGTACATAGTGCAGTATACAGTGCAGTACATAGTGCAGTACATAGTGCAGTATATAGTGCAGTACACAGTGCAGTATACAGTGCAGTACACAGTGAAGTACACAGTGCAGTACATAGTGCAGTACATAGTGCAGTACATAGTGCAGTACATAGTGCAGTACATAGTGCAGTACATAGTGCAGTACATAGTGCAGTACATAGTGCAGTATATAGTGCAGCATACAGTGCAGTATACAGTGCAGTACATAGTGCAGTATACAGTGCAGTACATAGTGCAGTATACAGTGCAGTACACAGTGCAGGATGTACAGTAGTGCAATACATAGTGCAGGATTTGGTGCAGTATATAGTGCAATACATAGTGCAGGATGTGAAGTATAAAGTGCAGTATATAGTGCAGTACTGTACATAGTGCAGCACACAGTGCAGGATATAGTGCTGGATACAGTGCAGTATATAGTGCAGAATGTTCATTGTTATACTCCCATTAAGAGTTGATACTGTATTTACTGGGACTTATTGAATAAAATGCCACACCAAAATCTTTCTGCTTATGCTAAATGATACTTGTGAGTTTAATGCATATTTCCTACTGACGTGTACACGTGTTATTGTCTTTATATTTATTACCCGTGTTAGGTGGTAGAAACTCTGCAGCATTTGGTACAGAATAACCAGCAGCAAGTACATGCGGACGCTCCAGCCAAATTCCTGCAACTTACTCAGCTTCTGCGCACATTAGACTATGAGAACCTGCAGGCGGTTTGGAAGCAGTTTTCTGACCGACCTCAGCACAGGTAATAATTATTACTAATTAAAATCTACAATATGCTTTTCTATATTTTGTGGCATCTTTCATCTAAAGTCCTGGAGATTCTCTTCTTCTTCGTCTCACCCGCACCGAGACAGAGATGCTAAAAGCAATCATTATAATAAGTATATAGTGACTTTTAATACCTTTTCCATTTGTATTTGAAGTATTTATGGTTATACACTCCTCATGTTTTCAATCTCTTTGTTAAATTATTATATATCAACCACTTGTATACGTTGTCTGCACCCTTAAATTGTTAATGGCATCTGCATGAGCAGGGTTTGTAGAATTATAATAAATGCCCTAATAACGGTACCCTAAATATAACGTCTGTTCTTTCTGATGTAGCTCTGCAATAGATCATCTTTCATGATATTATCTCTTATGTTGATCCAGGCGCTGGCTACTGAATGCTATCCCTGTAATTGGAACATCTGAGGCCCTGAAGTTTATCAAGCAGAATCTTCACACCCAGGAATTTACCTCTCGAGAAGCGGCCATGGCTATTACACTCGCACTGCAGTTTACTAGAGCCACTCAGCATACATTTCAAATCGCTTCCGTACGTTTCATCAGCGAATCTCTTGGGAACTCTGACTAGGCCGCACTTATTTTTGAGGCTGAAACTTTAGCACAGAACTCATTTCTGGCACTGAGGCGGTGTCATTTATACAACTGATACATTGAGACACAATAGGTTTTTCTTATCCTTGTGAAGCCACAAATAATGATATAAATCATGTATAAAGATAACTAATGTATACTGTAACTATTAATAATAATAATGAAAACTCTTGAAATAATGAATTGAGACATAACAAACATGCTGCTTGATACGTCCCAATCCCAGATCTGCCTGAGATTTGAATGGAAGATCCCACATTTGCAGGGCAGATCTCACTAAGTTATCGCTCCTATTCTTTTGTAGGATTTAATAACAGATCCAAAAATACAGAAATCTCCTTTGCTGTACAAAGCTTCAGTCCTTTCATATGGGTCCATGGTGAACAAATACTGTGCATCTTCATCTAGATGTCCAGAGTCCGCTTTGGAGGTAAGTGTATTCTCTCTATATAGAAATATCGGGGTCTATATATAAAGGCAAAACGTGTGCATCTGTAGGGTAGAAAGTGCATTACTGGACATATTGACAAATGTATTTTGTTTTCAATGGAATTGATTTATTTGACACATATTTGCCAATTAACTCCACGTCTAAAAAGGAGTAGTAATGCAGAGTATTCTTCATTCAGATCTTATTCTACTAAACCAAACTTGCTAACAGATCAGCAAAAGCCAGCTGAATAATTGTGACACTGGATACATTTGGTGTAGTTTATTTAGCCCAGAATTGCCCCAAGGAACATGGTATCCAACGTGAACATTATTTTCAGGGAGATCCGGTAGGAAAATGTGTGAGATCTCTGCATCTTCCATTGTCTTGCACTGGGCTGAAGGATCTGTGTTCAGGGAGAAAGTAGAATAATGATATATTCTTTAGTGCATTATGGAGACGTCTCCCCATAAATAGGGAGCGATGGTCAGTATGCCATGGAAATGGTGAAACAAAGCCGCCATAAGCTTTGCTTTAATAATGTTTTCATACAATATGTGGCTAATGGGTCAATTTTACAAATCCCATTTGTTGCGGGAGGGATCTGGGGTTCCCCGTTTGCTCTGTAGGATGATGTTGCCATGATTATTACAGTGCTACATGTTCTGTTTTAGCCCCTTCATAATTTAGCTGCTGAAGCTGCCAACAAGGCCCATGAGGAGGATATCTCTCTAGCACTGAAGGCTCTGGGGAATGCCGGGCAGCCTGCAAGTATCAAGCGTATCCAGAAATTCCTGCCAGGGTTTTCCTCCAGCGCCTCCCAACTCCCGGTCAGAATTCAGACTGATGCTGTGATGGCCCTCAGGAATATCGCCAAGGAAGACCCACGCAAAGTAAGTCAGACACTAACACTGACTGTTTGTTTCCATTAATAAAGTTTTATTTGTTCAGGCACACATACCATGTGCATCTCAATGTGCAAGATCGTTAATTATGACTATAACTGGCTAGGCCTGAAACTACATCTCATTCACAGGAATGGCTATTTATTTATATGTTATCAGGTTAAGTTTGTGAAATACTGTTTTCTTGCTTTCAGGTGCAGGACATCCTGCTGCAGGTCTACATGGACCGCAATGTCCGCACTGAGGTTCGGATAATAGCATGTGTGGCTTTGTTTGAGACCAAACCAGGTATGGCATTGGTAGCAACCATTGCTAATGTGGCACTAAAGGAGAGCAAAGTGAACTTACAGCTTGCAAGCTTCACATACTCCCACATGAAGGCCTTATCCAGAAGCAGAGTGCCTCAGCTCGAGCAGCTGTAAGTATGCAACACAGAGAGCTTCTACTCCCAAACAAATCTTCCTAGTCTGGTTCATCATTGTGTTTGCTTAGTATTTCCTTTATTATACTACATACAGTACCATTTCTATACAGCAAAGTAATAATTCCAGTAACCCCTTTGCTCTCAGAGCAACTTGCAACTAATCGTATTAGCGTTGCAATTCATAGCTGGCGCCTCTAGCAGGAAGAGGGTAAGAAAGCTAAGATACACGTAACATGGTTTTCTGCATGCGCAGATCACATTTAAACTCAGTATGATGTTGTCACAATTGGAACAGGGTGTGTGGTAAGTGTATAACTCCTGGGATGTTTTGCGTCTCGGTTGCACACATGTTGAACAATAATTTGTATTGTAAGTGACTTCGGCCTAACAGCACAAACACAAAGTGTCACAGTCCCGCGAGGCTCGGTCATTAACAGGGTTCATTATTCTTCATCATTTTTAGTCATACATTAATTATAATATCCTCCTCACTCCTAGGGCTGCTGCATGCAACATCGCTCTTAAGATTTTGAATCCAGCCCTTGACAGACTGGGATACCGGTACAGCAAAGCTATCCGTCTAGATACTTTCAAATGTAAGTGGTACAAACGTGGCCAGTTAGACTTCCAGTTTCAACCCCTTCATTCCCATCACCAGGCGCTGGTGCAGGGATTGTTTCTTCCACTTCAAAGATCACCGTCTTTAACTCTAAGCCATTCCTTCCCTAAACGGTAAAGAGATACAGCACATTGCTGGGCCCATTCTGTAGCCGTCGTGTGTAAGTGCTATTTCCTATTATAAAACTGTGCTCCATTCTTGAAGCCCCCCTTGTTTTTCGAATCACTGCCTATAACTGAATATGCAGCAGCTGAGAAGACAGAACATTTCTTGTTTTGCCTCCATAGATTCTTTAATGTCTGGCGCTGCAGCAAAAGTCTTCATTGTGAACAGTGCAAACACCTTGTTCCCAGTGTTCATACTCACTAAACTCCGTGCATACGTGGGCGGTGTACAAACTGACATCGTAGAGGTAAATATTTGGGCACAATTATTGGACACGGTGCTTTTTAAAATGTGGCAGCACAATTGCTGAATAGTTACAATTAAAGAGAATAATGAAGGTAGTTAGCTGGATATTTTGCCTGTATAAATAAAATGCAGTTATTTTCCATGCACTGCTTGGTTCTGGCCTCTTATTTAAATACACAGTAGGAGAGTTTTATACAGATTTTCACATTATATCCAAGAACACAAATTGAGAGGAAGGTATAGCTAATGGAGGGAGAGTTAGCGAGTATTTTTAAATTGCAGGTGACTTTTGTTTTCTTTACAAGAATGAAGGAGTTGTTGATGAAAGGATGCTCATTCTGCATTCAGTCATTATTAGCACAATATCACAGAAGTTTGCCCCAGAAAGCCCAGTTAAATGGAAGAAACAATATGACATAGGCTTTAGTAAATGAACCGCTTTAATCTTTGATTATAGTATAGATCAACCCTCACATTAAATTATACTCCATGTTCTAAATGTGTAATGGTATTTTTGTGTCTTCTTAAAGTTTGGCATTAGAGCAGAAGGATTAGAGCAAGCTCTCAGAAAGCAAAACATCCCATTTGCGCAGTACCCAATGCGCAAGAAAATCGCTCAAATGATGAAAACGGTAAGAGTTACCTTTTCTTCTTTTTCACCCACAATATGTTTACCTGTAATGGTGTTAGTGACCCATTTCTTTTCCTCTGCAGTTCCTGGGGTGGAAGGGGCTGCCTTCCCAAGTTCCTGTTTTATCCGTCTACTTCAAGATACTCGGCCAGGAAATGGACTTTAGGGAAATCGACAGAGAAGTTATTCAGAGTGCAGTACGGGTCAGTCAAATCTACCATATACTTTACCTTTTGTATGTTGTCAGCAGTGTCTTTCTTTGTCTTAAGATCCTGTATATCATTGTATTTTACAGGCACTGAATGAACCAGCAGACAGACACACAATGGTAAAGAGTGTGGTGAGCAAACTTCTCAATGGACTTGTAGGACAATGGGTCCAGCCACTGCTGGCTGCAGAAGTTCGACACATTGTTCCCACCACTGTTGGTTTTCCACTGGAGTTCAGTTTATACTCTGCTGCTGTTGCCAATGTTGCCATCAATAGTACGTTACCATTTATGTGATATTTATTTAGATAATTGTTGTTTGCTGTATATACAAGTTTGCCTGATTTCATCTATTCTGTATTTACAGGTGATGTAAAGGTTACTCCTCCTCCATCTTCAGATTTTAGTGTCGCACAACTGCTGGAATCTAATATGCAGCTTCATGCAGATGTGTCCCCGAGGTAACGGAATTCCTAGTTATTGTATCTAACTGAGCTTGTGGTTAAGAAGCCAAGATCTGAATATCGGAGTTTCACGCATGCTTCTTATACATTTGGTCCAATGACCTTACTTTCCTGGCACTAAAGTAACAAACTATATATGCAGTGAGAAGAGGCCGTACTAGCTAGTAAATGATAATGTATGTACAGTGTGTCCTCCCATGTGTATCTGCACTAATCTTTCTGTTTTACCTTTTTGTTTACAGTGTATCAATACACACAATGGCTACAATGGGGATTAACACCCACCTGATTCAGAGTGGAATTGAATTTCACGCTAAAGTGCGCACAAACTTGGCAGCAAAATTCACTGCTCATCTGAATATTAAAGAGAAAAATTTTAAAATAGAGACATCCCCGTGCCAGCAAGAAAATGATCTTCTCGTCATCAGGTATTTTTACTAATCTCTACCGTATCTATGTCAGCTAAGACCCCTCAAGCCAGGGGGTTAATATGCATCTACATGTAACGGCCAAGGGGATGTGACTTTTATTGTTACTGTAATTATAATAACCACAATAATAATTGTTTAGTGTGGATTTATTGTATGTCAAAGGTCGTGTAAGAGATTGAAGCGCTCCATCCCTTAACTCTGATTGTTACTTATATAAAGTGCTGTTAGTCAAAGCCAGAACACATCTTATCAATCATTCCATTTTGTTTCATTCGTTTAATATCCCTAATATGGGAATACAAACATCTACCTCATTCTACAGCACGCAGGTGTTTGCTGTTACAAGAAATGTGGAAGAGTTGGATGCAGCGAAGAAGACTCCGATCTTGCCCAGAGGAAGCGTTCCAAACATTGAGAAGAAACACTTTGAGACAACAGGAAGGACTTCAGCAGAAGCAGCCAGCATGATGGTAACCAATGAGGAAATGGGTAGAGCTAGAATAGAAATATATTTGTTTGTTTTCATGCTCTCACAACAGAAGGGATCCCTCTATTAAATCAACATGCAAGCTTAGATAAATGCCACTATTAATTCTCCTAGATAACATCATTCATAATAAATGATTGTTACATAGCACTGAGAAAGTATCGAGATTTGTACATAGCAGAATTTACAATGAGCCATAGGATGTAATTTTCAGTATTGTAGAGACAGGGACATTACGTGACTTGCTCATGGACACAAAGAGTTGCCAGCTCGCCTCAAATTAGGCATTACATGTTTCTCTGGGCTTATCAAATGGACTGCTGAGTTTTTCAGAATGAGTTTTTTCTGAGATGCGGCACCGATAACGTGTTGTATAACATTGTCTTCTCCACAACAGTTACGTCTATTACAGCTATACCTACATATGACCATGTACCATATAGTCTATATCATACAAAAATACAAATAATGTCATGTCTTATAGCAGCAAACAGAATAGATTTCTTTGAATTGTAGATGCATTCAAATAAAAAAAGTTTAATTAAACTACCAATAAATGATTGGCAAAATGCCCCAACATTTAGTTTGCAAATTGCATTAGCTCTGGCTTTAATCTATACATTTTGAATTTGCACAAATTATACTGTAAAGAACAGATGTAACAAAAGTTATTGTGCTTCATAACGGAATATTCTGCATTTTCAGTGGGTAAAATAATCGTGTTACATCTGTAAGTTGCTTTCACTCTACAATAATGACTGAGCTGTTTTTCTCTTTCTGTTTTACTGTAGGATGTGTCTTCAGAAATGATGTCCAAGAAATATGCCTACTCCGCAGAAGTAACAGATCATCATTCTGCATCTAGCAGTCCTCAGTCTTATCATTATTGTGTTAAATCTTCTAACTTTGGTTTCCAAGTTTGTTTTGAAAGAAAATCCCAAAGTGCTGCATTCCTCAGACATTCCTATTTCTATCGAGCAGTAGGAGAACATGAGGCCAAGATAGTTATAAAACCAGGTACAGTAGCTCTCAATAGTCATGGTACTGTATGTCTAGTAGTCTGATGTATAAATGTGTAGGAATGCATTGTTTGACCCCTTGTGTATGTATGTTAATAGCTCACACCGATGCAGCAATTGAAAAACTGCAGCTGGAAATAACAACTGGACCTAAAGCAGCTTCAAAAATAATTGCCCTGGTAAAGGTGGAGGAAACCGAAGGTGAACACCTTGAGGACTCTGTGGTTCAAATGAGACTGAAAAAGATTCTTGGCATTGATGATGAAATAATGGTAAGTGTTTCTGAAAGAGCAGTATAGTTGATATGCTTACCAATAAATGTCATTAGAGGACAAGACTTTGATATTTTACCTTTCCTGTGTCTACTACAGGTCAGAAATAGCAGCCTGCGCCAGAAACAAACTAAGAAGCCAAAATACAAACCCCAATACAAACATGGTGATGGTCCAGTTGCAGAAGTTGTAGAGGCCAGGAAGGCCCGATACTCATCTAGCTCTTCTTCATCGAGATCCTCATCATCATCTTCCCCATCATCTTCTTCATCCTCTTCTAAACAGATATCTAGAAACAGAAGACCCTATGACCCAAAGCAGGAAAGATTAAGCGGCAGCCAGCAGCGAAACAGAGATCCCCAGGACCAGGAGAACAAGAAGCACCGGCATCAAAGCAGTAGCAGCAGTAGTAGTAGTAGCAGTAGTAGTAGTAACCACAGTCCACAAAGAAACAATAGACACAGAGATGACAGAATCATCAGTAGCAGCAACAGAAGGAGTGGTAAAATCAGCAACAGAGATCCTGAGAATGAACATCAAAGAAACAAACATGAATATCAGCCTGAGCAGAAACATGGCAAACAGTGGAGCATCAGCAGTGCGGACAGCAGCAGCAGCAGCAGCAGCAGCAGCAGTGACCAGTCTGTCAGGAACAGGGTAAATAAACCTATACTATCCCGCCTATGGGACAACTACATTATACACCTCCAAAGGATTTACACTGTACATTTGTATCCAGCCCACAAAGGAATCCTTCTTATGTGACACATATTCTCTGACAGAGACTCTGACTCATTCAATACATTTCATTATCACACATTGTATTTCATTTGTTGTGAACATTTAGAGTTTAGCTGCTTCTTGCGGTCTGTGGAATATTCATAAAGAATTAAAATTAAAAAGTGCAACTGGGTAATTAGCAGTATATTCATTGCAATTTTTATAAAGGTCTTATATGCAGAATATATGCCATTTGCTTCACTGGTGCTGTACATATCTGTACTGTCTTTCTTTACACACAGAGAGAAAGACATTTCTATGAACTCCGCTTCAATCCCGCAAACAGAGAAAGAGTGAGTTTTTAAGATGTTGTTTTTGGTCAGGATGACTACTGTAGTTTGTGTGTACACTCACAACATACACACAGGGGGGTTATTCCTTAAAGTGCAATAGTGACATTCTGGCGCTACTACACAAACTCCCATTCCAGGCACCCGGAGTTTCTGTGTACTGCCCGATTGAGAGTATCGCATTTTAGTGAGTAACCCTCATAGTGCATAAAATCTATATAGTATAAACATAAATGTAACGGTCCTATTTAATTAAACATTCCCCTTGTTTCAGCGTATTCTCTGGAGAAGAGCATTTTATAATCTCTTCTGTATTACTTACATGTCAAGAATTAAAAGAAATAAATGTATTTAAGAAATAGATGGTTGTTATATTCCCCATGGGAAATAATCATGTGGTTTTCTATTAAATCAATGGGTATAGTATGGGAGATGCCAAAATCACTGATCAAAGTGCAAACATAATGCACAGTATTTCTTAGCGTTCTTTGCTTTTATGAGTCTTCCTCAAAAACATTTGGAGGGGTTTCTCCTTTAGAAGGTCTATGTTAAACCCGCACTGAGTAAGTAATACCGTAATCACAGCGCCTTAAACAATATTATTGGTATTCTTTCCAGTCTACCAAGAAGCGAGCTTCAGGGGTGTATGCTTCCTCCCAAGAGAGCTCGTCCAGCAGTAGCAGTGAATCTGCTTTCAGACACCGGGTGAGTTTCATTACCCCAGGCATTAAACCAGGTATGTCTCATTAATCGGAGGTGGTCCTTGTAAAACACAGTTCTTCTCTTCCTTTTGTTTAGGCAAAATTTATGGGTGACAATAAGCCCCCAATGCTGGTTGTTACTGCTCAGGCCGTAAGAAGTGACAACAAGAAGCAAGGATACCAGATGATCATGTATGCAGACTCTCACACATCTAAGCCTCAGATCCAGGTATATGTGGTGGACATCACAAGAACAAGCAGGTGGAGAGTTTGTGCTGACGCTGTTGTTTCTAGTCCACATGAAGCTCAGGTAAAATCCCAAACCTGTGCAATGAGCATTACCTGTTCCCTGTTACAAATAATTCATTATTGTTTGCATTTGGCGCAATGTAACCTTTCCTCGTCTTTTGACTGATATAGGCAAGCATCAAATGGGGTCAGAATTGCCAACAGTACAAGATAGCTGTGAGGGCGCAAACTGGTCACTTCGGTAATCAGCCCGCAGTGAGGTTGTCTGTAGATTGGCCTAAAATTCCATCAAAACTGAAGTCGGCTGGCAGACTGTAAGTATTCTTCAGGTTGTGATGTTAATATATTTCATTTAATAATATTTAATTGATCCCAATTCTGAGTTTAATTCGGACAAGATTCTTCCTATTTTGTGGCAAACTTCTTCTATTTCCCTCTCATATCATCATCATCATCATCACCTCAATGGAACCAACCCCTTATTTTCAATATTTTCCTCCATGACATTTCCAATGTGTTCAAAAATGTATATAACTGTTAATTTAAATGACTAAAAGCTGTATACTTTTGGTTGCAATGCCACAGTATTCCGTTATTGAAGGTTCGCTTATTGCATCTTGTTTTCAGGGTCTCTCAGTTTGTCCCGGGAGCTGCATATTTGTTAGGATTCTCTGAACATCTCAAGAAGAATCCGTCACATCAGGCAAAGATTATTCTGTCTCTAAGTTCTCCCAGAATCATTGATGCAGTTTTCAAACTACCATCGGTAAGTGCATTTTCTTACGTATCTAAAGATGATCTATATTTACGCACAGTATGAAATGTAATGGAAACATTAAATAATTCCATGGTATTTTTTTATCATTCATCACAATATATTTGTTGTATCACAATGCAATTTTTTTGACTGCATATTTACTAACAAACTGTTGCTATTGCAGCTTACATTGTATTACAGAGCGTTGCGAATCCCAATAGCAATCCCAGCTTGGCAACGCACACCAGATGCAGTCTTGCAAGCACCGACATGGAATGTCTTCTCTGAAGCACCCACAGTGCTCTTGGAAAGCTTGCAAGGTTAGATAAGAGGTTTCAGAGCTTCTGCTTCTCAAAAAAAACATAACTACAGTGTTACTTATTACAATTCCATCATTTTACATGTATATTATGTTTGTTTCTTGCCAGGCGAATGCACAGTTTCCCAAAATCGAATTAAAACCTTCAATGGAGTAGAATTTTCTTACATTATGCCTAAAAACTGCTACCATATCATAGCCCAGGACTGCAGCTCTGAGTTGAAATTTCTGGTCATGATGAGGAACTCTGAGAAGTTTCCTAATCATAAGGACGTTAATGTGAAACTTGGCAGTTAGTAAGTATTGTAACTCAGAATGATTCATTTACATCACACAGACACTATACATTAAGTATTACATAAAGATATGTCGCTTGTAAAAGGCTCAGTGCCTTGTACTCAAGGATTCTGGGAAGTTTCAACTGACCACCAGTTGAAATGTTTCATAACCATTACCAAGACTGTGGTAGAGTATTTTAACTCTCGGATTGTTCCTTGCAAAAAGAACTAGCTATACACTATTATTGTTGAACACGAGCTTCAAAGTTATCACCGGTCCTCTTCTTTGGATAATGAAAAATAAAATTGTTCGGAAATTTGCCTTCCAAACCAGGGGGCTGCCATGGGTTTTCAGAACTGGAAAATGGCTGTTTGTCTAAAATGAAATAGTTTTCTATACAAGCTGATATGCCAGGTGATTTACTGACATGCACAAGATACGAGTCTTTCTCGGGAATACTCCCGCAGAAAAATGTCTAAGCAATATGGCAAACGTCTATTCAAAAAGGCCGTGTTTTCCTCTGAATTCTGCACTCATATTTGGCTCTTTCACTCATGTAAAGGTGATTACTTTCTTCACCCCTGATTTCCTGCAGTGCAAAGCTCTAGCAATCATATTAGTCTGAGAATTGCAGATTCTTTGTAGGTTGAATTTCCAACACGGGGTGAATGCATCAGCAAAGATGTAATCGTTTGTACAGAGCTTTCCAAACGTTACAGACTCCTCCATGTGTACTGTTCAGACCTGTTAGGTTGTTTTTTTAGTCTCTGTACACACTACATTAATTAAGAAGTGTCCTTTTGGTTAATCAAATCTGATTCTATGACTACTAAATACTAATGTATGTTTTATTTGTTCTTCTACAGTGATATTGACATTTATTACGCAGCTGGATCTCTTAAACTGAAGATCAATGGTGAAGAAATAGCCAAGGAAAATCTTCCATATACATCACGTTCAGGTAAAGAACAAGTGGCATTCGGAGTCCAAAGGGTTAACATGAGGGGTAAAAGTAATGTATCAAAATTGCATGAAGAAAATGTATATTTCATTTGTTTGCAGGTTCAGCGATCAAGATTCGTAGAGTGGAGAATGGCTTCTTCTTATCAGCATCAGACCATGGGATTGAGACACTTACCTATGATGGAACCATTTTGAAGGTATTTGTAATTAAATAATAAAGCCAAATATTGACTAAATGGTAAAAAAACTAGAGTGCAACTTAAGTCCATTAAACCGCTAGGACTTAGCACAGTTCTCTGAAGTGTGGACCTGCGGTTCCTAGATTAGGACCCATATTTACAACACAATGCTACTCCATACGTCACCTTCCAGTGCTGGGAGACCCCTTACAGCCCATAAGGGTTAATGCTGGGAGACCCCTTACAGCCCATAAGGGTTAATGCTGGGAGACCCCTTACAGCCCATAAGGGTTAATGCTGGGAGACCCCTTACAGCCCATAAGTGTTAATGCTGGGAGACCCCTTACAGCCCATAAGGGTTAATGCTGGGAGACCCCTTACAGCCCATAAGGGTTAATGCTGGGAGATGCCTTATGATGTAGCACTGCTTAGTAACAAGGCCCCTAGCCCATGTTCTCCCACAGCCGGTGATGTTTGTTGCATAAACTCTTGGACAAGCTACAGGAAAGGGCCGCACAAACCAGAACACAAGACATTTTCCCTTGCAATGTAGCGACGCTTTTCCTGTCCTTATACAGCTGAGAACAGCATTTTGGATGAAAGGAAAGACCTGCGGTGTGTGTGGTCGCAATAACGACGAGAGAGAACAGGAGTACCAGACGCCAGACGGTTATGATGCCAAAGATGAAATGAGCTTTGTTCATTCTTGGCTTCTCCCGGAAGAGTCATGCTCCGGAGGTATTTAATATAGAGCTTGTATACTTTATATAAAGAAATAAATCCCCCATAACTTCTCATCGATATAATTATATTATTATATTATAGATGTATGGTGCTAAAGAATCAACTATTATTACATGAATCCATTATTGCAATGTGATATAAACACTAATAAAGAACCTTGTTATCACAGTATTGCCTTTCCTCATTATCCAAGTCAGAATTTTCTGTAGAAATGCAGAACTACAAGTTATTGTGATCAATAATACACTGGCAGTGGCTGAAAAGACGGACTGCTTGATCTATCTGTATTGTCTGGCTGCTATTTTATGTCTGAATTCCATGCTCTTAGAGATTTATTTCAGTCACTGCATTATAAAATCATAGTCTAAATACTAAATACTTTGAATAATAGTCTTTTGAATGAGTAACAAACAGCTCCAATCGGCATATTGTCCAATGTCCCGATATGAGATACAGGCAAGAAAAGTCCTGATATAAAATGATTATTCAGCCTATGCATGGGGACTCCAGCTCATTCCAATGATTTGGTTTTATTTGCTAATTGTACTATTTCATCAGTAGTGTCTATTTTTTCATAGGTTGCAAACTTCAGCGCACACTTGTGAAGCACAACAAACCTATTGAAAGTGAGGAAGGAGCCTCTAAATGCTTTTCTGTTCAGCCAGTTTTACGCTGTGTCAAAGGTTGTTCTCCAACTGAGACTGTCCCAGTGTCCACTGCTTTCCACTGCCTCCCGTCTGGTGAGTGTCACTGTGCAGTGTGTGAGATCCGGGCAGTATGGGCACACCTCTCATTACACAAAGTCCCAACAAACATTTCGACTAAACAGGATGGAAATGAAGATGTCATAAATACTGCTCATCGTTTTCTCCTGTATCTTTGGCCCCCTTTGTTATGATTTGAAGCCATTTCCCTATGCTGGGGAAGATTTTAGTCCCATTAAGTTGAATAAAGCTGATCTCTTCTATAGCAGTGCGAGGAGGTTGTACGGGACATTAAATAGGGGACTTAGGCCCATTCTTTCTTACAGATGCTCAGCCATAGGGCAGCTTTTAACCCTTCACATGAAGGGAATTACACTGTGTGCATACAGGCCAGAGAAGGAAAGAGGTGGTCCTCACAACTTGCTCCATTAGATTTTCACTGCTTCCAAATATTGGCCCATTTTGCAACGAAAAGCTCTTTAATAGCATTTGTACTTTGGTGTAAGACCCAGAGTCACTTGTCCATGATGTGAAAGAGACACTCTCAGTATCAGATTGTACGGCCTGCAGTGTACACCCGATGACAGGGGCAGGATGTTTTTTATATTGACCTCTCCCAACATGTATTTTCCTTTCCAATGAAGAGCACAAGTCTTTCCCCTAGTAACGATCTTCCTTCCTCACGTGTTCTTACAGACTCTACGATCGATCTGCCTGAGGAGCATATTAAGTTGGATAAGTCGGAAGATTTCTCAGACATGGTGGATGCCCACACAGCCTGCTCATGTGAAACCCTGCCATGTGAAACCTAAAGTAGTCACTTCTGTACATCCTTTTTCAGACAAAAACTTTAATTATCTGTGTACAGAGAATCTGTTAATCCATTATCTTTGATAGAGTATTAGCATATGTTGTAATGAATTTCATTCCCAATAAAATTATGCATTTAAAAATAATTGTACAGCTTTCTTCATTTCGTTATTATTTCTGTGTATGTACATACATTATGTTCAAAGCACAAACAAGTGTCATTTCCTAGCACTTATTTCCAGTGGAAATATTCAGCCTGCTTAGGGTTGCCACATTTACGTTTTTCTAATACGGGACGCGGAAATCCAGTATGAAAGTGTGACTGATCATGATGCGTTGCGTGTCCTGATCTGTGTGACTGTTTGATTTCAAATGCTGTTTGTATGAAATGTGGAGTTAGCACCAGGAGTTGGAACCAGGAAAGGGTGAAACAAGGTATAGAGAACTACAGTTAATTGTTAGCACGTGATACTTCATAGTGCAACATTGAGCAGGATTGAGAATGCCACTTAATGCACATCTTGCCACAAGTATTTGCACTTGGAGCAGCTGTTCCAGGGAGCACACCGCTGTGAGAAGTGTGTTGGGGATGTTAGGGCAAGAATGGCAAGACTAGGGGAGAGTGATTCCTTTAGCAGCCAGCGGAATAGTTCCTCCAGCACAGAGGGGACTCGGGATACTCAGACCAAGAAAGATTGTAGTGGTAGGGGACTCCATTATTAGGAAGGTAGTATGGGCAACAGATTGCCCTGACTGCATGAACCTAACAGTTTGGTTGTTTGGTCCGGGGGGCTCATTGCGGGTTGGGTGCACAGATTGCTGGGAGAGGCTGGGACTGACCCAGTGGTCTTTGTACACGTTGGCACCAATAACAAAGTTATAGAAATTTGGAGGGTCCCAAAAAAATGATTTCAGGGATCTAGGCCAAAAGCTTAAGGCAAGGACCTCCAAGGTAGTATTTTCTGAATACTACCAGTGCCATGCGCTACCGCAGGGAGATAGTTGAAGATTAGGGAGGTTAATGCATGGCTAAGAAAGTGATGTAGGAAGGAGGGGTTTGGGTTTTTAGAGCACTGGGACTCCTTTTCTGAGACGTGCTATCTTTATTGTTGGGAAGCATTGCACTTCAGTGAAGAGGGATCTTCTGTGCTAGAGTGAAGGATGTTAAAAGGTTGGAGGAGATTTTAAACTAAGGAGGGTGCAGGGAAAACAAAACAGATAATGAACTACAGAAAAAATGGGAATGAATCCCACAACTGATGCTCCAAAGTCACAAAAGGCAAAAAGGGCAGAACAAATCTGTATAGAATCTCATGAAATAAATAAGCATAAATCAAAAAATGTGTATGGGACACGGTATAGGCTGGTATGAATGAATTAATTGCATAGGGCACAATGAAAATGTGGACAAAATAAAATGTAGGGAGGGGGTGAATCTAGCAGCAGAAAAGAGTGTCCCTATACTGGAGCGTTCACTGGTGAGGCAAATCATCTGGCATTGAGGCAACCCACAGACCCCGCAACCTCTGATGCAGCCTGCGGTCACACACTGGCTCAAACTGCCGGCAACGGATAAGGGGTAACTCCTGACTCCGTGGATCCCGTGTGGCACACAAAACAACCAAGGAACCGGTCCCTAATGGTGCGTGCTCCAGCTGAAGGTCAAGTAGACAAAAATAGCAGCAAAAAGGCAGGGCGCTGCAGCCCAATCGGTAATCTGCACGCAATCTATGAAGAAAACAATTTATTGAAAAGATACAGATGCTGCAACAAAAATAACGTTATTCTCATCCTACAACCTCCATTTATATACAGTAAAATTCAATCTAAAAAGGAGGGGGGTTTATTTACGCAATAACAGAGAGGGCTGCAGTGAACGCTTATCCTGTGCTGCCTTAGGAAAATAATCTGGAGTGTTTGTACCATGAGACTGCCCCGGCGGGTGAAATGGCACACTAGCCCCGCCCTCTTCTCACCCCCAGCGGATTTAAACCGATAGCCGCTTCTCCCACGGGGGCGTTGTGCATAGCTCGCTCCCATTGGCTACGACTGTAGGGGACATCCCACAACTACCGCCGGACCTTTGTAAGGGGTGTTGCTGGCCTTTAGAAAGGTTACAATATTAGAGACAGTCCTATACAATAGCTGCCTCTGTTATAGGTTCAAGGCATTAGTGTTTCAGACACCCAGATATTGTATTGTATGTCTTTATTTATATAGTGCCATTAATGTACATAGCGCTTCACAGCAGTAATACACGTGGTAATCAAATAAATAACAGAAAATATAAATAACAGATCATGGGAATAAGTGCTTTAGACATTAAGGAAGAGGAGTCCCTGCTCCGAGGAGCTTACAGTCTAATTGGTAGGTAGGGAGAACGTACAGAGACAGTAGGAGGGAGTTCTGGTAAGTGCGTCTGCAGGGGGCCAAGCTTTATGTATCATGTGTTCAGAATATCCACAGTGCTATTCATATGCTTCTTTAAGCAAGCGTGTCTTAAGGTGTGTCTTAAAGGTGGATAGAGAGGGTGCAAGTTGGGTACTGAGGGGAAGGGCATTCCAGAGGTGAGGGGCAGTCAGTGAAAAAGGTTTAAGGCGGGAGAGGGCTTTAGATACAAAGGGGGTAGAAAGAAGACATCCTTGAGAAGAACGCAAGAGTCTGGATGGTGCATAACGAGAAATTAGGGCTGAGATGTAAGGAGAGGCAGAAGAGTGTAAAGCTTTAAAAGTGAGGAGAAGAATAGAGTGTGAGATGCGGGATTTGATCAAAAGCCAGGAGAGGGATTTCAGGAGGGCAGATGCTGAGACAGATCTCGGAAAGAGTAGAGTGATTCTGGCAGCAGCGTTTAGGATAGATTGTAGGGGAGACAGGTGAGAGGCAGGAAGGCCGGACAGCAGGAGGTTACAGTAATCAAGACGGGAGAGAATGAGGGCCTGAGTCAGAGTTTTAGCAGTCGAGCAACAGAGGAAAGGGCGTATCTTTGTTATATTGCGGAGGAAAAAGCGACAGGTTTTAGAAATGTTTTGAATGTGAGGGGCGAATGTGAGAGAGGAGTCGAGTGTGACCCCAAGGCAGCGTGCTTGGGCTACTGGGTGAATGATCGTAGTTCCAATAGTAATGTGGAAGGAGGTAGTAGGGCCAGGTTTGGGAAGAAGTATGAGGAGCTCTGTTTTAGCCATGTTGAGTTTAAGGCGGCGGAGGGCCATCCAGGATGATATAGCAGAGAGACAATCAGAAACTTTGGTTTCTACAGCAGGTGTAAGGTCGGGTGTTGAGAAATATATTTGTGTGTCGTCAGCATAGAGGTGATAATTAAACCCAAAAGATGTTATTAGGTCACCTAGAGAGAGTGTATACAGAGAAAAGAGAAATATTCATTTGTCAATGGGAATCATGAACCAATGTCCTTTTACCCTTAAAAAAAAGGTGTTTATGTTGTTATCATTTACGAACCGCCATCATGTGTAATAATGTGTTTAGTGACAAGAATGGTGAAATTAGCTTTCTTCTAAAGTTTGCCAACACCCCCCCACCCCTCATCCCCTCCTCTCCCACCACAAAAACATTAAGGCCCAGATTCAGAGCTACGTTAACTCAGGGATGAAAAGTAGTTATTAAAAGGAGTACAGACATTATGTGCCAGAGGTAAGCCGAACCCACAAAGCTAATTATATGAAAAAGCAGTGGCTGCTATCGCATTGGCATAGGCTTCACATGTTAAGTTAGCACTGCTTTGTGTTAACGCGAGTCCAGTGCTTTAGGTAAGATGGACTTCAAATGTTGTGTCCGCTACCTCCAGACCCTGAAAAATGGGTTTTGCTGGGGAGAAGACTTCTTTATTAAAATACCGGTAGTTATGTTCCCAGCACTCAGAAAATGACTGAAAGAGAATTGGAATAAGCCAAAATCGGTTTTAAATGTGCAAAAGTAGAACAAAAAATAATCATAAACACCCCGAGAGGTATAGGTATCAATGATAGCAGTGATAACAATAAAATACATTTTTCACCATACAGTGCACTTTGCCATATTGTTACAGCACTTTGATTTTCAGATTCAGAAAAATAACATACCAACACCTTCTCAAATTTCAATGTTATCTTGTCCAACATGTTGTAGGTATTTACATTTTAACAACTTTTGTAACTATCTGTCCTCCTTGAACGCTGCAACTTTCAGTTTTTCTGCATTCCCTGATAGAAACTTAAGAGATAGAAGAAAGAGAAAAGAGAAAGGAGCAGGAGACAGGCTAGGTGGGGATGGAAGGCTGGGGGGGGGGGGGAATAGAAGGGCCCCTACATGGGCAGGGAGAGAGACAGCAGTGGGAACACAAATAAGTTGGGAGTGGGGACGAACAAGGCGGGGGCGCACCCATCCCCAAAACAGCCGCCTCAGTTTCCAGAGCCAACTGTATGTTTTCTCAGGCCTGGGATTTTTATTTACTACTAATTTCTGAATTGTCTTATGACCGGAGCCATGAACTGTAGAACTGGTCAGTAGTCTGCTTCAATTGGGCTGTTAACTTCTCCATGGTCATAACCTCACTTATTCTTTTGGTGACAGTTCTTCTAGATGGGGGTTGATTTTTTTCCGTGCCGCAGCTATGGAACATCTAGCTGCAGTTAGAATGTGGGATACCAGTCGCCCCATAGGAGCTGGGAGATTCTCTATCAGTTTCGCAAGCACAAAAGTCAACGGATCAAGGGGGACTCAGCTCAGAGACTTCTTGAACAATATTTTGGACCATGGTCCAGAACTTCTTGATTTCTGGACATGTCCACCAAATGTGGGCCATATCTCCCCTATGACCACACCCCCTCCAGCATAGATTGGGTGATCCAGGAAAGATCTGCCTCAGCCTACTGGAAGTTAAGTACCATTGAAATAGAATTTTGTATATATTTTCTTTCGTTGTTGTGCAAATTGACGTTTTGGCTGCCGATTCCCAGATATCCTCCCAGTCGTCCCTATCTATCTCAACATTGAGATCTTCTGGGGTGAGATCTTCTGCCCATTTTAACATGTAGTTGTGGTCTAGTGTATTTCTTGATACTTCTAGTTCGGCATATATTCCCGATATCAGACCTCTCTGATAGGTGCCTTTTTTGCAGTATGCTTCAAATTTTGCCACGTTTTCAAAACTTTTATAAGAGACTGCTGACAGGAAGTGTCTAATTTGAAGAAAATTGAAAAGTTAAAGCTCTTGCATTTGGTATTTGTTTTGGAGATCCTGGAAGTACCCGATCTTCCCCTTTTCCACCAAATCGACCACTATTTTGATATTTTTATATTCGTAAATTGCTTTTTAGAGCATCTTGGTGGAAACTCTGGGTTATTAAATATGGATGTAAGCTGAGATGGGGAGGATACTAACGCAAATTTATTTTTAATTTTGGTCCATATGTTCCACGTCCACCCCATTGATCCCAGGTCAAACCTTCCTTTCTGCGTCTCCCCGGTTCCTGAGGACCACAGAGCCGCTTGTAGAGACAAAAGCCTCGCATAATAAGCTTCAATTTCTAACCAGCAGCACATCTCTGGGTTGTTATTCCATATCCCTATGTGTTTCAGTTGGGCTGATTGGTAGTTATACTTCTTTATTAATGTCCCAAGTGACGACAAAAAAAAAAACCTGAGATACCTGGGAAATATACATTGGCATACGATTTCCCAGATGTGGTCCTTTTCATGCACAGGGGTTCTCTTCACATTGTCTAAAGAAGCATTTGACTGGGAAGATAATCTTCCCCATCATGACCTTGTCACTCCTCTGCTCATGAAGGTCTGGCCAATGAAGTTCCAGGTATTGCGGTTGCAAGTCTTCTCCACATTTCGCCAACAAATGTTCTGATTTCATCCTCCCATCTTACGTTTTGGTCACCATCTTGGTCTTTTAATCTCTTGGATTCGAGTACCATAGTTATCCAACGATGATAATTTCTTTGTGTGATATGTGCATGTGAAAGAGGTAAAAGATTATTATAATGCGGGTTCAGAATAACAAACGAGTCTTTATTGTATACAGGTGTACACAGGGAGAAAGCTTGCAAACGAGCTCTCTGCTAGGAATACATTTGCAGGTAATCTTTATACCCAAATGCATAAGACTACGCCCCATATATGTGGTGAATTACAGGTCATGGAAAATAACCAAAAAAAATACAAAAATGCAATTCTACATCTAGTTCTAACTGACCTTCACATGATATTTTAAATGTCTCTATACCTCGGGTTTGTGTTTTACTCAGTCAGCACGTTCCTAGATGACGTTTGCCAATTAAAAAAAACTGAGAAGTGGTTTCTTTTCTCCAACTCCCAATAGCTTTGGGACTCATAGCTCACACATTCCTAAAGTGGGGGTGCTGTGTGGGTTGGCATAGTACTGAGAGCGATACACATTCCTAAAGTGGGGGTGCTGTGTGGGTTGGCATAGTACTGAGAGCGATACACATTTTCACATTTCTCATACCGCATACAAAATGACTGGAGACAAAATGGCTGCATAGATCGTTGTGCCCACTCCTTGACAACCCCCCGCCCCCTATATTGGTCCTTCACAACCAGCCCACTACCATTTTAATGTCTTCTCTCATATTACAGACCTGTTAGGTTTCAATCCCATTCATTCTTTTACCGGTCTCAGGTAAAATATCTCCATAATTCTTGGCGTTGTCTAGAGCTTCTGAATTATCTACGTATTTAGGGTCCAAGTTTCACATCCCTTGAGCACAGGAAGAATACACTGGTTAAAAACGTTCTTGCGACATAATGGAAGGTTTCCTTGAAATATTGTCTTTCATCCAAATGCATTCCATTCCATCTTCAATCTAGTGATTTCATTTAAAAAGGTTCCCGTTATTGTTATTTTCTGGCCAAGATAGTCAATGACCTTTCTTTCAGTCTTCCTTGACATATCTGTTGAACATCACTTTGGTCTTGTTGATATTCATATAGAGGCCCACATTCTTACTTGCTTCGGCAAGTTCTCCAATTTGTTACTGAAGGTCTTCTGGGCTTGTAGCAAAAATAAAGTAAGCAGCAAATCATAGGGGACAAGTATTTACAGTTGATTTTGATTCCATTTTCTTCCCAATCTAATGTCTTGAACAATTCCAGTGTTGCAGTGAAAAGCATTGCCAACATGATGTCTCCGTGTCCCACGACCTTGCCAGCATCGTCATGTAATATAATGGTTGACGTGGCACTCTTAAATGATCTTTATAATAATCAGGGTACAGGATGTTACTTCAACACTGTCTCATTAGTGCATTAGTGCATTAGTAGACAGGATCAAATGCTTTCTCCTAAACTATGAATCCTAAGCAGAGTGGAAGATCATATTCACTACTTCGGGAAATCACTTCTTGTACGACTTGGATGTGGTGCAGTGTTGTACGCACTCTGAATTCTCACTTGTTCTCTAGGCCGGGCCACATCCAAGGTCTATTGCATCAGATTAGTGAAGATACTCGGTGTCTCTCGCCCACCTACTCTCCTCTGGAACTTGCCAAAATAAATTTTCCTCTCAAATTTACACATCAAATTTTAGCAAAATAAGTTTGCACTTAGCCTATCCAACACCAGTATTGAAATGATTAGTCTTTTACCTTCGCGTGCACCTAATGCTGTGGGGGGGGGGGGGGGGGGGGGGGAGGGGGGGCTTGCTGGATTGAGTCCCCATGAAGCATTACATTTAAGGCAGTGGACACTCATTCTTAAATCCAGAAGAAGATGTATTGTAGTAGTTGCATGGTAGACATGGTTGCAGCTCCGATGCGACTAGGTTTATGATGGTTTAACTGCATGATGCCGCTACTGTCCTAAATAAATCTACCTGCTACAGGACCATAGAATATATTTTTAAATATATTGTATACACACAAATTTGTAGCCCCTGTGCCTCCAAATTCACAGGCTCCCTCAATTTCATGGGCAAAGGAGGAGCTTTGAGCCCAAGATAGCAGAACATGCCCTATTTGTGATTTATGCTCTGATATACATAAACTTTATAATACAACTGTTCTTCCCCCCCCCCCCACCCCCCCCCCAAGCGATAATTGTGGGAGCAAGCACGGAGGCTCTGATCCCCCAGGAGACTCATTTAAAAAATAATAATGAGACAACAAAATGCAGACAGTATTGTGTATAAACAACTTTTATTAACAATATTTCTACTACAAAAAGAGCAACTTCATTAGCAAATCTAAAATCGTATATAAATAGAGCAACAATCTTAACATTTAAGTTTAAGGCAGAGGTAGTACTATTGGATTCAACTATGCAAGGTGTTACCAAACGCATGACTTATTACTCTTGGGATGTACATTGGTTTAGAAAAAGCACTTCTGCGCAGCGTATAATAAAAAGGCACTCTTTGTAAGCATACCTTTGTCCAGAATTAAGGTCTTGCCTATTAACAACTCCATATGCCCACAGTAAAATAAACTCTACTCATTCATCCTTACAAATGCTACCAAAAGCTGCCCAACTGACAGATATTGGAGAATGGACAGATAACCGTGTAAAAAGCACCAACAAGTTACAATATCCAGGATCCAATATATGAAGGTCAGGAGCATTAAAGTAATACATTGCAATCGTCTTCTAAAAATCCCCATACCACCGCCAAGGTAAAGGCAAGTAATGCAACACTAACTTGGGCACCTCTAGCTGCTTCTCAGCATGAGGAAAGAACGGGGATTTTGCTCCCCAGACTGCATAGAAATGGATCTGGAAAAGACCAGAATGCGAGATGCCAAACCTAAAATGCTGTATTCTCGCACCTACAAGACTAAAATATGCCAAGTATGTGTGACTCCTGCTTCCAGAAAGTCCCATTTTTTAACACTTCTTTTGTACGGCAGATTCAATTAACTACTTTTCTCTCCAGTAGAAAACCCAACCAATACAGTTTGCATGTAAAAACAGCATTGATATAATCTAGTACAGAAGACCCCAACATTTCTTGCAAGGGGACACCCCCACCGGATATTGAAAATACAACTTCCCAGCTCATTGCTATACCATGCATCTCTATAATCAATGTATCTTTTTATATGGTCTGCTTTCTTTTAAGCTAAAAAGACACTCATTTGTTTTAACTTAAAAAATAAAATAAAAAAAAGGTTCCATTTGTTACCCTTTACATTTAAGGATTTGGGGGAGTCAATAAGTTGTTAACACATTTGTCCAAAGGTCAAGACACTAAGGTCATTCATCGGGGACACTAATATATCACTAGATAAAGATGACTTTCATAGCAGCCGGTCCCAAAATATTAAAAATAATACAAAGAAACACTTAAAGCTTTCACATTCAAAACATTTATCTACATAAAAATACTTATTGCACTTTACTTTGTACACATTATTACCAATTAAAAAAACGAAATAGGTCTATATAGAAAGGACATTAATACAAATCTAAAAAAGTATACATTCAGATAGAGAGGGAGGTGGGTATAAAGCATATTTGCAATAGAATGTACAGTACGTGATCTCATTACTTTTGTCACCAAGCTCGAGAGATTCTGAAAAGTGCCTCAAACCCAGTAGTTCACAATCTTATTTTAAACAAGCTGGGATGTTTATATTTTATTGCATTTAATGACTTTGCAGTGTCAGATTTTAAGCCTGCTTGATTTCATGCGTTTATGAGTCTAACATAAATCCTTGTGATGATAAAATGTCCTTCACCGCTCTGCAGTCCCATCAGGAAGCACAGGGGCTTTTGTCGTTGTATAGGAATTCAAATGACGAATAATTAAAATATCTTCACCTGAATACATTTATGTGCAGTTAACAAGGGCAAGTTAAATGCATTTTAAAGTTTGTTACATTTCTGGGGACTTCGTGGCCTCCTCTGTATAATACAGTATGAACATGCTTGTAATTAAAAAAAAAAAGTGCAATCTTGCACAAAAATGAGCTAAATACATAGTTTTTTCGTATTATTACAAGAACTACGCCAAACGTTTTCCAGAAAGAAAAAAAAATAATTACGACTGGCTACCGTACTCCGGAAACGCTGTGCTGCCATTTCTGTCTGATCCCAGAGTCCTGCACTGGTCTCATCCTGCATGTTATCTGGCTCTTCCACGTACTAGCATTGCAGAGGATTGCACTTAAGTGCCATAGTAAGTCTGCCATTTCAACCACCTGCTCTTTCAAGATAGTATCTAGAAGTTCATTTGTGTACATTCTAAATACTGCCAGACCGAATAATGTTTAGAGTACAATAACTTACACAGAAGATGATAGGGGCATTGAACCCCTGCGGTCCTGGAGGGACCATCAATACATTCATTTCCTAATCTGAACGTTTAGTGATTTAAATGTATTACATCATCTAACACATTACCCCTGAGAGAGACAAATCTGGGACAACCAATGCAAGCTGGAAACAGGACACTGAAGAGACCAATATCCTCTAAATGTGGTATAATGACTCATATTACCCAAAGGGTACAAATAAAAATAAACAAGGCGACACACAGGCAGCATAACTCGAGGATAATGCGAACCAATTGAACATGAAATGAGAAATTATGCTAAAAAGAATACTTGCTTTAAATACGCTTTGCTGTTCTAGCAGCAAGAAACACGCTTTGTTGTTATCCTCTACGGCAGACAGGTGGCGGATATATATACGTCCCAAGCTACATAGCAGTAGATAAATAAAAACTAAAATAATTTGTTGGATGGGGAAGGTTAAACAATTAATCAACATTTGACGAAATAAAAAAAAAAAAAAAAAGTTGTCAGACAAGAAAGTCTTTGTGCAGGTGCGAAGACTTCTCCCGCAGGACGCAGGGTAACCCAACCACCGAGACTGGGGCGCATTTAATGCAGGAAGTCACTGCCAGTTGGACTAATGGTTGAGCCACTTCTTTTAAACGACCCACTTCTTCCAGTGCTAGAAATGAAGAAATCGTGTATAACATATTACACTGCGCTGAAATATATGCAGAATTAGTTGGTGCACAATAAATCAATACTTTTTGTGTGGATAATACCAAATTGCTTCATTAATGAGTGGCCATCCATCAACAGGGTATTGTGAGCTTCAATTATACCAGGAGTCACAAAACCAATTGAAATGAGGAATCAGATCTTAAAGTGATTCGATAGATAAGATGGATCTCATATGCAGCCTTGTTTCTAAGTTAGCCTTCCCATCTGTTTATCAAAATGAGATCATTCCATTGCCTGTCTCCTGTACATTAGTAACAAGGTTAAGCACAAGTTCATGCACTTCCCGTTACCTGTCCCTGTGACTATAATGCAGAGGCTGGTTATGTTCAGCAGTAGGTGTGGCAGGCAGAGCTTTCCCTGTGGATCTGGATACTCCTTCTGCAGATAAACGGTGGTGTTTTGGATGAGAAGTAGCATGGAGTCGCAGATTCTCGTGCTCTGCACCTGCATGGTTATATAAAGTAACAGGATAACTCATAGTATTGTATGTCTTTATTTATATAGCGCCAAAAGTGTACTCAGCGCTTCACAAAGAATACAGTACAGGGAATTATAATAATACAATAAGTGCAGCAAAAATCAGACAATGGGAAAGGAAATCCCTGCCCCGAAGAGCTTACAATCTAAGAAGTTTGAGGGGAAACTTACAGAGACAGCAGTTGAGGGAATAAGTGCTGTAGATGGGTGTGCTTGGCCACAATGGGTGGTATAAGTGACTGTGGGACAATAGCCATGAGTGCAGGCTATTGGGATGCTTGATTTGTGGAATGAGTTTTAAGGTTAGTCAGTGTTAAATGAAAAGGTTAACACCATTTACAGGGGAAGAGGTGGCAGGGAGGCGTGGGTGAGATCAGGTGTGTCTGGCTTCAGGCTTAGGGGAGATCCCCAGCAGCAGGAAGGAGTAGATAGAGGATGTGAATAGAGGATTTGTGTGGGTGTTTTTTATTGAGGGGTAAAGAAGTTGTTGGGAGAGATGTGTATAAATAATGGTGCAGTGGGGAGTGTGGATGTTGTAGAGAACAGAAATGCTCACAAAGGAGTGAGGAAACAGTAAGCAGAAAAAGAAATAGGGAGGGCATGGTGAGATACAGGAGGAGAGACTTCCCAGGTATTGGAGGATAGAAAGAGTACAATTAATCACAGTTTTAAGAAAGTAAAGTTCTCACAGTTGTAAAGTTGTTGTTCAGAGTTCAGATCTTCCTCCAATTTCAACTTCAAGATTAACTCTGCCACACACTTAAATGTTACACAGCCATATGGCTCACAGCCAAAGTATCCTGCGATAAGTATTCTAAAGCACAGCCACATTGACTAATAATTAAAGGAGGGGTCTGCCTAATCAACTCAGACACACCAAATTGATAGTAGAATCCAGCTCACACATAGCGAGATTAAAAAACACTAAAATGTAAACGCGCACATTTTTTTTTTACAAACTCCTATAGAGATCTAGAAAGGCACCTATAGAGAGATATCTATATTGAGATGCCTGGTGCTTTTTTGGACATCTACAGAAAGTCCTATAACCTCTCCTATAGTGACCAAGTATTTCCCAGACAAGCTCTCCGCAATCACATCTTATATTAGTCTCCTGGGTAAAAGGTGGGACGTACGCCAAGGTTAACAGTTTGGACCAAAATATTCACATTAGGGGAGCTGCAATTATTTCAGAAACACCAAATATAATAATGTAGCAGGTACTCAAACCGCCAATATGTACCAGGGGGCAAAATGGTGACTATGCAGGTCTAGGGCAAAACATATATATAGCCCACAAAAACACCACCCTGCATAGTCTATTGTCCAAGTAGGTTTATGGACAAGATCAAACGACGTGAAAAGACTTTTGGCAATGGAGATCTATCTCCAAGGGATACCATCATCCTGTATGACAGCGCGTGTTGCTACAAAAAATTAGGAACAAAAACATATATTTCTGTGGTAGATACAGTATATATTCCCCAGAATCCCATCAACAAACCTTCAAAAATCCCCCCCTGAAAACAAAGCATGTCTTTCTTTCAACACTCACCAAGAAGGGCACTGTGGGATTTCCAATGCTCAGAACTCTTGCGATCATAAAGAGACGTCATATTCAAGAACTGCTGCTTTAGCCAAGTGGCTCTGTCATCATCAAACATCTTCCTCTGAGGGGGAAAACAAGAGCCCCTGCATCAGCACAGAAGTGAACACGTCACGTTGCTACAATTGAACGGTTCCATGTTCTGTTATTTGTTCATAATGTGCGCACGGATAAAAGCCCAAAATAATGTTCCATACATTATGGCAAAAGAATGCCCGATTTACACATCTACACAGTCAGTTTTATCCATGAAAATCGCTCCTTTTAAAAGGGAGCAAGATAACAGTGTACACTACATCTCCGTGTGTTTTATACAGCACGTCTGCTCGTCCGATTCATATTGGGGTCGCCAAAATCATCGGAAAGGTTCAAGAGCTGGATGTAATTGGTCTAGATCAGGGGTGGTGAACTCCAGCCCTCAACGGCCACCAACAGGTCAGGTTTTTAAAAGGTTCTCTGATCCGGCACTGGTGGCTCAGTCAGACTGATCTACCTGTGCTGAAGCAGGAATACACGTAAAACCTCGCCTGTTTGTGGCCCTTGAGGACTGGCGTTGACCACCCCTGATCTAGATCACCGTTTCAACATTTTATCCAAGCAATCCCTCACTGGTCATCCCATTTTTATCATCATGTCCGACATTACAAAGTACAAATGTTTTACATTTGCAATGAAAGTGATTGTTTTATTATACAAACTTTCAGTTACATTTACAGTTAAAACATGTTTTAGTGCATTGTTCCATAATGTTTAAGTTCTTCTGTGTACTCTGCTGTAAAAACAATACTGGGAGACAGAAGCTGTACAGCCCACGAGTAATTAGCATTGTATACTCCTCACGAAGAAAATAGGAGTATTGTTTAACCCCCTCACTGCAAGAGGCAAAAAACTGACATTCTGGCAGTGCAAGGCTAAAGACTTGACCCCGCACCCTCACAGATGACCCTTAATTTTTGGGGGCACGGTTACTTCATGTCCGAGACGAATAGCCGCTTCTGTAAAATTCCTTCGCTCTCGCTCAAAGTTTTTTTTCTGTTCATTAAATAGTTTCCACTCGTCTCGCAGACGCTCTTTGTCTTCTAGGAGGTAGCAGTCTCGCAGCAGCAGGGCAGTCTCGTCATCCCTCGGTACACTTAGCTGCTGCTACATGAGAGGAGGGGAAAAAAGAGCAAGTATTTGCAACGCTTCCCAATGTTTGTTTCAAGCTATCCTGCACTGCAGGAGTTTGGTTGCCAGAACCAAAATAGCGCCTCTGTGGGGCCCTTCCTGCATTTAAAGGGACGGACACTGTTCCGTTCACAGACTGCTCAAGCATTTTATGGCCACTGCATCCACAAGCAGCAAAATAAGAGCGTGCGCAAGCCAAGGGTGGCCAGCACGTGTGTGTATATACTGCCCCCGAGTGGCCAGGAGGGGAAGGAAGACAATGGAGTTCACAATAGACTTTTTGAATTTCCTGTATATTTGAACCCCTTTGCGGTCATGTTGGGTCTGCAACCTCTGCTAGTTAGGGAGGGAATATTCACGCCATGTATTTATAGTATTTACTCGCTCGGGTTTTGTTATCTGTGATGCTATTAGAAGGAACTCTGCCATTAATATTTAAAGCAATGTCAATAAAATTCTAGAATTTACATATCGTCTTCAAAATTAATAAAATATATATACACATTATAAAAACTATATTCACACAATACGAGCAGAAAACGGATAATTAGTAGCCCCTGCTCTCGAGTCCAACTGTATGAAGCAGGGGTAGCCAACTCCACTCCTCAAGGGCTACCAACAGGCCAGGTATTAGGGATTTCTGCTTCAGCATGAGCCACCTATGCTGACGCAGGGATATCCTGAAAAGGGCCACCGACCGGTCAGGCTTAGGATATCCTTGCTTCAGCACAGGTGGCTCATGTGCTGAAGCAGAGATCTCCTTAGTACCTGGCCTGTGGGTGGCCCTTGAGGACTGAGTTTCCCACCCCTGGCACAAAGGGACATACGCTAGCCCTCTTTGTACCACCCCTTGCATTTCATCATCGCTATAACTGAAAATGTACTTCCAATATGCTGTATAGAAAAATAATGTACAACAAAAACATAGGGGAGCGCACGCGTGTAGGGGGTGTGATAAAATAGCTGTTCTGAAGTGCAAACAAGCAGATGAGATACAAAATATGGCTCGCCACAGGCATTACAATGCGATGTATTACAAGCACCTCCATCAGCCAAATTATGTACCCATCTGGGCCTTAAGCCTCAAATGTATTAATGTATTTCTATATTAAAAAGCAACCAAATAAGATAGGATGTGCTCTGGCTGTGTGAAACTATAGCCCAATTTTATGGCTTATTTCAAATGCAAAGTCCTCATTAAATCATGGTCTCGCACAGACTCGTGATCGCGTGCATCTGAGGTCGCAGCGTAGGGAGTTGGCGCAAGCCTCCCCATGGTCTCTCCCTCTGCTAGACATTGGCTGCCGTGCCTGGCCTACAGCATCGCCACCGTCTCTCCAGGGGCGACGCGACACTGCCAACGCTTCGCTCAATGTGTATGCTGCCACTAAACCCCTCCTGTGTCACCACTCACTTTCACATATACAAAGAAAAAAAGTGCAGAGGGCTAATCTAGTGGGGCGAGGGCTAATCTAGTGGGGCGAGGGCTAATCTAGTGGGGCGAGGGCTAATCTAGAGGGGCAATAAAACTGACCATTTGAAAAGAACCATGTAAAATAGAAGGAAATCCCTTCACGTTTCAAACAGAACCGAACCGTTCTCTCTGGCAATTAGTCTGAACAACCACAAGTAGGATCATGTGGGGCAAGCAGGACTAGAACATTTACACAATTAATCTAATAAAGTATTGAACATGCAGAATATCCTAATTTTATCATACAATCAGTAAAAAAATAAATTGTTATATAAACGACAGGCTAGCGATTTTCAATCAGCGGTTTCGGAAAAGTATCTCCTAGAGCTGCAACTTGCACCTTTAATTATCTTAAAGATAACCCCATCTCATAACTGGCTGCAAGAAACGCCAGGATGTCCGGTAAGGCCACTTTGGATTCGGTGATAGAACTTGGAAGTAGAGACCTTCATTGGATTAATCATCTTTAAAGGATCAATGTTTTTCATGATCTCCATTTTAATTTCCAGGCCGCGCCAGTGTAAACCGGAGAGAAAAAAAAAAAAAGTGTTTGTCTAATGCCAGTATCATCACGTCCGTATATAAATGTAAAAAATAAAAAAAACAGAGGCTCTTCTGGGCCAGTTGGGGATAATTACCATCACTTCATAACCTGCAATACTAACTCAGCACGTAGTGTTGGATATTTCTGAGCCAAACCATTATCCAGTGTGCAGCCACCTCATGGTACCGATCTTAGAAAGGGCTCAGAGTCCCGAGTCCTATTACATAGAGACTCAGGACTCTTTCATGACGTACTGTGCAGCGCTTACTGCTGGGGACTTCGTTAGGTGACAGGACCCTGCTGAAGGTGACATACGGCTGCACACGCTGGATGGCAAGGGACATCATATCTCCCTTCAGGGATGCACGAGACGTCATGAATCTGTGGAAACTCCTTTTTCTTAGCGGAGACCAAGCTTCCCAACACCTGCTCTGTCGAGCCGGAACTGCCTGCGATGTTGGTGACCTCTGCAGCCTAGGGGCGAGTCTGGACTTTGACCGCCCAGTAACTTCACACACAAAAGGATCTATAGCAACATTTCTTCATAAAATGTGTAAGCTTTGAGGCGTGGCACAGACAAGGCGTCAGGATGTGGGAAGTGACGGCATACAGCCAGAGAAACATGCCCATCCTGGATTGTCACGTGGTTTCAAACGTATCATGTGAACCCTGGAGAGACGGTGATGTCTTTGTTCAGACACAGCGGCGAGACGAAGAGTCCTTAACGTTGCCCACCAGGGAGATGCTGAAGATCTCAGGTGACCCCTTTTTAGTTGCACACAAAAGTCATAAGCTGGTCCTCCTATACAACTGGGGGTATCATACATGCCCCTGAAGAAGTTTTGCTAAACGAAACGCTTATGACAGTGTAATTGCGTTTATCTTAGGAGTACAATACTGTATCTCCTTCTACATAAGCCCATCAGCAAGTTTATTGGCACTGGACTTTGAATATCACGATCGATCATATTCACATGCTGATTTGGATCTCAGGAGCTTCCATACAGCCCCAGTGACGAGATCTGAATGACGTCTTACCCGGAAGTACGTCCGAGAGAGATCTGCAGTAAGCAAAGCCACGGAGCTACAGGAGGCAGACTGAGAGACTGAAACAGGATATCGGGGTGTACAGAAGGATATCAAAGCCACTGACCCCGAGAGGACATTGGTGTAATCCGTCGTGAAGCGGATACGTGCTGGTAACATGGGCAAAAATTCATGTGATGCCCGATTTAGAAGATATTTTGTACGTGCATATATAACCACTTTTACTTTATTGATTTTATTATATTGATCACACTATGAGTTGTGCACTGTGTTTCTTTCTTTTATACTAGTCTCAAGGGATGTTGAGCCATCCAACCTTGTACAGCAGCAGACTCTTCATTTGATTAAAGGTTTTCTTATAATTACTCACCTTTCACTAAATAGATTGTTTATTTACAATCCTTAATCACAGTGTGGTGGGTTATAAGAAATAACCACTGTATTTATTTAATATCACTTAATTAGTAGCGCAATTATTTTTCTTTTTTCCCCCTTTACCTGTAAAAGGTGCTGCTGGCTTTTGATGGTGTCTCTGCATTGCTGAATCTCCTCTTCCAGCTTTTCAAGTTCTTGTTCGTGATCTTCCCTCTTAATCATACCTTTGTGATTGGGAGATGCCACACGTACAAGGGAAGCTACGAACACAGCCAGAAAAGATCATTGCTTTGCATTTTGGGTTCCACCAACAGAACATTTCCAAAACATGTCGATCAGCAAAGCGGATTTACCTTGATTGTCCAATTTCTCGACGTGATTTTTGAGTATGCGCCACTGCTGCCGGATGCTGTTAACAAGCTGTTCTCGTACAGTCTCACAAGATAACTCGGACAAAGTCTCTTTGCTAGAGTCACCAACATCTTCCTCAATGTCGGAAAGAACCTGCGGCAAAATATTAAAAAAAACAGAATACGTTTCACTCTTTACCTTGTACTGGAGCAAAGAACAAACAATGTATACATGACAACATTGTGACGACATTAGGAGATGGCTGTGTCACTGGGAGGCATTTATTAGATTCAACAGGCACATGGTCGCAGGACTGCGAATCAAAGCAATGTTACAGTGCAGCTACTGTACATATATATATAACCAGATCAAATAATTGCGGAGAAAACAGATCCTTTTCCCATAAATGACAACACAGCCCACCCCCCACTCTGAAAACATACAGAGACATTGTACAGTTAAAGGATGACTACTTTGGGTTGTGAATTTGGTTTAAAATAAGGGCAGGCATTACTCAACCAATATTTTAGGCAGTACCATGCACCACAGATTTTGGATCCTTTAATAAGTTCTCTTTAAAAAAAAAAGAAAAAAAAGAGCTAATGGGAGGTCCACAATCGAGATCATCCTTCACTGTACCGTCCTCACTTGGAAAGGAGTGTAGAATAAAATGTTAACCTTCCTCCTCCCACCTCAACAAGAGAGAAATCTGGCCAGCGTTGATAATGGCCTCACCATATCTAACCCAGTTGCAATCGGAGAAGGTTAGAAAACCATTTGTTACAGTGTATGGAACACTTACTGTTCCAAAGCCGTCCTCTGCCTTCTCTTTTGCCTTCTGTTTTTGTGGTGCCAGGATAGAAATCATTTCCTTTTTCATTTGCTGAAGGACTTTCTTCAGTTCTGCATTCTCAATCATTAGCCGTTTCTGTCGTTGTTCATAATCACTTAAGAGAACTTTGTACATTTCTTCTTCATTCCTAAAAATATATATATTTTAAATACAAAGCAGTTGTTGGTATTATGTATAATGTTTGTGTAGAATCCTTTGCTAACTTGGTCTGTACTTACTTGGCGTCAGTCTTGCTTGTCCTCCAAGCACTTCTTTTACCATCAGCTCTGCCAACGTAGTTCAGTACATCAATGGCTTCAAAACAAAACAAATATGAACGTTGCTTTCCAATAGCTCCTGAAGTTGCAGTTCGTAAAACAGACTGGCAAATACTACTAGTTTAGGCAGACTTTAAGGAAGAGGCAAAAGATAAACACATTCTGGGCCCGATTGATTTAATGTAGTTTTTTTTTAATTACTGGTATTTAAACTGGAATAATATGTCTCCAGTTCTGAAGGGGCAGCAACAATGTCGGGAAAAATGTAATTGGTAGTCCCCAAACATTAAGAGGCGAGTCTAGCTTTTAGGGGGGGATAGTTTCCTTCTGACCTAATCACCACAAACTTTTAATATTTTAGAGAAGCCCAGAGTCAAGACAGTTATTGTACGTTGGATATTCAACTAAATAAGTGAACTTTTACACGTAGTTACCACGGTACATCTATTCTTTAAAAGAATTGCTTTTAACTTTCACCTTTTCTTTCCGAGTATGAACTCCATTGTAATGTTTTGTTTTTAGAAATACTGACGTCAACTATTTTGTGGAGACTTAAAATGGACGCCCCTCGTTTCCCCCAAAGTTAAAGTGTCACCTAAATGCAGATAACGAATGCTCACATATTTTCTTGTCTCTCTTGTCCATCACGAGCTGGTACAATCGCTCTTTCAGTTTGTTGTACTCCCGCTCTTTCCTCTTCATGTTATGAATATATTGAGTAGAACGACTTGCAATGATATTCTGCAACTTTTGAAGCTACAAACACAGAAAATCCTATTTGACTATCAAGCATTCACCCTCATCCTTTTATGGTTTCATACCATGGAGATACATTTTAACAATTACGAAACTTGATCAATGCCTTCAAATGGAGTTACAAGTCCAAGGAAACCGAGGCTGATATCCTCCTTGTTTGAACATCTGTTTCTTAATAGTCCCACATAGAGCAGCAGAAGGAAGTGACAACTGGTTCATCCAACACATCTATATTCATAAACCCACCAAAGGCGCACACAGACACACACCCACACACACAGACAGCGACACACAGACAGCGACACACAGACAGCGACACACAGACAGCGACACACAGACAGCGACACACAGACAGCGACACACAGACAGCGACACACAGACAGCGACACACAGACCTCATCCTTCTCATTCTTCAGCAACTGGAGCAGGTTTTTGTCCTTGCACTGCAACTGGCGGTCTCTTTCCTGCAGAGAAGTATTCTCTCGTCGGGAGGTTTCAAGCTGCTCCTATAAAAAATAAAGCTTTACATTTATCAAGTCACACGTGACTATTCGATAGAAAAAAATATTACTTGTGTACTAGGCCCAAGATAGAAAAAAAAATTGTATTTCTAAGTGAATAACTTCTCATCACATTCTGTGTAAAACTATTTAATATTTATAGGAAAAAGGTGACGAGCCAGCCTAGTAATAATGGCTATAATCACTGAAGCAAGTTAATACGGTTCAAACCAGGGCATGTAATGACTCGTGCATAAAATGACAGACTTCTAAGGAAGAGGGACTTATTCTGGATATAGGAATTATGAGCTCTATACAAGAACAGAGAGAGCGAGTGTAATTGCATGTACGGTGTACACCATCTCCATAAAACAACTTGTGTACGAGATAAATTATGCGTTATACTCATTACATTTACCACCACTAACTGCAATTTCCTTTTACAGAAGCCACGCTTGTTGCATATTAGGGCAACTTGGAAGGCGCATTTCTGTTCCTGGTATTTACACACAGTTTGATGTATCTACTGGAAGTTTGCTTGGAAGAACCACAAGAGAACCCTGCTGGGAAACAGAGCCGACTACAACTTAGGGACTGATGAAGATAAGACTTTCATTTCCTGTTCTTCATTTAAAAAATAATACACAGACACCATTTAGTGAATGGTCTGTGGTGTGTCAGAATAGAATGACATGTTGTCCTTGGTCTTTAATGAGACAGAATAATCTTTTTGCCAAATGTAAAAAAAAACAAAAACAAAAAAAAAAAAACTTCTCCATGGGGTGCAAAGAACAGTGACCACCGGAGACTTGACATCCTTACCTTCAGCTTACAATGAGTGCTTTGGAGATGCTCCAGGTCACTGTTTATTTTGAGAAGTTGCATTTCCACTTCTTCTCTACAGCGCAGGTTCCGGGTATGGCGCTGGAGCAGCTCATAAATGCAATTCACGATGGATACTACATGCAGTTTTCTCCCATCTCCATTTTTGGACGCCATATGCAACGAGGGGAAGCCAAGGGTTGTAATCTCCTACCAGAAGGATGAGGGAAATATTCCTATAAGTGCAATTAATACTGTATAATGGTACAGAATACACCAGCTTAACATACTCACAATGTGGGTTACACTTGTTTTTACAGTACAAGCAAAGAGTACCAATAAATAACTCTGCATGCAGATAGTTTTGGCTTTGTATATTTGGAGTGGTTAAAATATGAACACAACTTCTAACTACTAGTAGCTATATGCTTTGATCTACAAAGTCATTAGACTTAAAAACAGCCTACAAAATAATTTTGCGCTGTACCATCTGTAGAGCCGCCGAGACATTTACAACTAAGTTTTATAGTGTATGAGGCTTCAACTCCCAGTGAACATGTGCCGCATACGGAGTTCTTGGAAAGGGCTTTTAAGATGACAAACGGTCTGCAATCTATCCAATGATTCAATGCACCCACAGTAACTGCCAAAAGGAAGCATTCAGAGGGCTTTATACGGGTAGCGAGGCAGAGGAAAGGGGGGACATTTGATATTTGAATGAATTTTCTTTTACCCGTTTATAGGAAACCAGATAAATGTTGGGTGATATATATTGGGTTTGGGACGGCTGAAGGAAAATCGCATCCACAGCAACTTAAATTAGGATTCTTTTAGCAAAGGTTGTACTCTAGATAAGATCAGATTGCTAGACTATGGTAGCAGTCATAAGCGGTTAATTAGTATTCAATAGTATTCAGGCTCCCGGGTATTATTCAGGCTGTATCCCCATCAGTGGTGTAGCTAGATAGGCGCGGGCCCCAGGCAAACATTTTTTCAAGGTCCCTAATATTAATACTGACTGCAATTTGTTTCTCCCTGCCATCTCCTCAGATCTCCCCCCCGCCCCCAATCATCCTCATATCTTCTCCCCTAAGATCTCCTCCCCCCCCTCCATGCTTACCTGGGTGGAGACAGGCAGGGGGAGATGGCATGCAGTGGGCCCCCAGCTTAAAGAATTAGTCGGTAGGAGAATCACTTGAGGACGAGTAGGACAGCACGAGGCGAGGAGCGCGCTTTAGATGCAGACACTGGAGGTTCCAGGTCACACTGCTAGATGGCGCTCCTCCCCTGCCGTCCTGCTCTGCCTCAAGTGATTCTTCTACCGGTTTAACAAGGGTGTTATGTCTCTACGGGGGGGAGCAGGCCCCTGGGCTACGCCCCTGATCCCCATGGTATTAGGTGCACTCAGGGGCTTACTGTACCTGCTCAATGTATGGCAGGCATTGTCCCACATTCTCCGCCGTACAAAAGGCAGAAGGACATCGGTATGAAGTTTTGGTTAGAGACAGCGAGGATTGCGGGAGACTTGGGGGGGACATCCTCTGCTCGGAGTTGTACTGTGAAATTTTGCCTTCTAAAATAAAAAATATTAAATATAATTAACGCATACAAAATATATGTGGAGAAGAGTGTATACAAATATATACAAAGCTAAAGAATCCCCGAGTAACAGATTATTTTTAAACTAAGAGAATGATTTACCAAGTGATAATCACTGTGTCTTTGGAAGTTTTAATATTAATCCAACCCAATAACTACGGTTGCACAGTGCAAACTAAAAGAAGCCTCCGTTCATGCCCTTCTCTATATGTAGCACATGAGCATGTAAAGCAGTCTTCTTTGTAATTACCTGATGAGGACTCTGTTAAACCAACACTCTTCCAATCACCCATAGCAATCAAAATAAGCAGAATATTCAAGCAAATCGTGCAGCAATTGAGGGGTTGTAGCTAGGAGGTAAACCACCTACGCAGACTTTTCCTAAAATGAAAAAGAAATACTCATTAACAATGTTATAATATTTGTGAAATGTTGTTTTTAGCGTCTCCCAATGCAGGACCAATAATGTGTGATTGTCAGAAGTCACCCAGTTCAGGAGATATTCCCCTCACTTTCTGCAGCTTATAAAAGCGCATGTAGGAAGCTGCCAAAGTGAGTTAGTAACTGGAAGAACTGGGAGTTCTCTTGGAGTGAAATGCACTATGATTGTCCTATACTAGGAGATGCCTTGCTCAGAACATCCCTCAAATAAATGGGTACGGGGAGTGGGAGACGCCTTGCTCAGAACAAAGCCATTGGCTTTAAAAGCTCTGTGCTGGCAGCTGGCAGGTCCTCTTCAAAAGCAGATTCTATACAGGTGCAAAAATAGAAGTCAGAACATTTGGACACATCCACATCCACCCCCACATCCATCCATCCACCCACACACACCCACACACACCCACCCACACCCACACCCACACACACACACCCACACACACACATCCACCCACACACATCCACCCACACACATCCACCCACACACATCCACCCACACACATCCACCCACCCCCACCCACCCACACACACCTTGTGTTAAGCATCACTGTGTCTATAGAAACAGAAAAATCAGTGAGGGCAGACAGGCTCATTCCACAAATAGAAAGGCCTCACGTGCAGCGGAGAAAATCTACTTAAAGTCTCTGCGTTTTGTCCCAGTAATCCCCCCCACAGATGGTCCAGTACAAATGAATAAAACATACCAGCTATTTCATTACGAACATCAATAATCGCCAAGTGCTCTCACACATGTACATGCGCAGTTCTTTTAGGCTGCGTCCATGTTGCCGCTGACCATGCTTGGCGCGATCAGCACAAATCAATTGAAAAAAATCGGTCTGGCCACACTCACGCGGAACGCGCGCGCCAAGACAGATTACATTAACTGAGGCATGCTGATTCCTCAGCCAATCAGTGCCAGTCACTGTTTAGGCCCCTTCCGCCCCCCCCCCCACCCCCTCGCACTTCCTGTAAAATTTGCAGGACATTCCAACGCTCATCCTTGGAGAGTTGGTGACGTCACCACTTGCAAGCATGTGCGCGGTCTGTGGCACGGCGAACGCAGCCTTAGATCGCACGTTCCTCTCACACGCACATGTTCTTTTTGGATGACATGTTCCTCTCACTACCAGAAGGTCCCGCCAGGCACTGTATTTTTGTCTTCTTTAAATAATGTACAATAAATGCACCAATTGTGTCTTAATTGAATACAGTTTTAACAACAAGTACAAAGCAAACAGGATGGGGAGGGGGGAATTATAACACGTAGGCTTTGATTTCAAAATAATTTCCTTATATTCCTATATAATAAGATCATGTTCTTGAATAGATCTTGGAATGACAGTTGTAACCATAACAAAGACACATGAACCACATGATCCTTCATTATGTGCATGTATAAAATGTATTTCTGTAGCGCTTCACAAGCGCACAATAGAATACAGGTAATTAATTGCAAGTTATTGATCATCAAATAGTCAAAATCCAACAAGCTGAGCAAATTATTAGGCTTCTATCAGAGTTCTGACAGCAAGACAATCTGATAGCAAAAATTCAAAATCTAAGGTTAAAAAGTAAAAATATTATAATGTGCAGCTGTTGTGAAGCGCAGACATGGTTTCTATTAAAGAACGAATACAGTACATTGGTGGTTTACTGAATCAGAAATGGCTTTTACTGCGCACATCGTAAAATTAAGCTTTCCCATGCGAGTTCAATTCAACATTTGATACTAGAATAATGTTGCCAAGTCTCCCTGTTTAAACCAATATGTGCCAGCAATAGGCTGCTTTCACCAATACCAGTTCCTAAACACCGACTCGGAGGCAACGGAACAGGAAAGAAAAAAACAGGAAACACAATTCAAAACCATCAATTATAACAAAATAAGCGAATATGTAAATGTTAGGAAAGAGCTTGTAAGAAAGTACCCCGCTTACCAACGCACACACCGACACGGTGAAAGCATAGAATGCTCAGCAACACTTACACGCCATGAGCAACCTGCTATCTTGTACACCCAGCGCTGTCTGATAAGGAGCTTACACTGAGCCCAGCCCACGGAGGAGAGGCTTCCTAGTGCAAAAGGTCGGCCAGCATGTCAAAAACCCTCACAGGGGACGTTACATGGATACATAGTTACATAGTTACATGAGGAATAAAATAAACTTAAAAATTCATGTCCATAGTCCAACTGTCCAGTCTATGTTAAATTTACATCAATGATGTGTGCTGTCAGAGGTATTGCTCTGTCAGAGGTATTGCGATGTTGCCACTACAAGTGTCCACTGTTAACCAGAGTCCCTCCTAATTATATTGCAGGGGTCTCGTATTACGGTTATTCTCCATTAATTGTCCCTGCTCGTACTTAGGAGCGGAAAATCACAAAGGATTTGGTGACAGCTGGGCTGTGTCTGTAGGAGTCTTAGTAATCTCAATCTTCTTAAGACCCCGAAGGAACTGAATATATACAGATTCCCAAGTGCAAAGGTGCAGCAAACGTGGGTTTTTGGTTAGTACACTTTTTATATTTGTGAGAGAGTACTTGGCTGTCTCAGACAGAACTAAACAGAAACTAAGAACCCCCCCGCCCCTCTCTGCCCCAAAAACTAGATACAGTAGCGACATATCTTATTGAACTAAATACCGGCGGCATGCCGGGATCTGCCCCAGCTGCCGCCAGTAATGCACGCGCGCCGCCGCGTTCCCCCACTCACCCCCCCTCCTCCATCGCGCGCAATTTAAACACGCTTCCGGACCCCTGTACCCCTTCTGCTCTGCCACTCTGCTTCCCCGAACCCCCGCTTACCTTAATGTCATCTCCAGGGGTGTCGGGGAAGCCTGGGGAAGCCGGGGAAGACGGGGAAGCCGGGCGCGCATGTGACTGTGACGTCACAGTGCGCCGCCACGCGCCGCGGCTACCCGCTTCCCAGCCACATACAGCCAGCGGCTTTTGCTCGAATAAGAGCTGCCGCTGCTGTAGATAGATAGATAGATAGATAGATAGATAGATAGATAGATAGATAGATAGATAGATAGATGCCTATTTTCAGATCGATCAAAAAATGTTAAAGCAATTGTTTTAATACAAATTGCAACACACATTTTTATTAAAAAAAAAGTTATGCCATAGAATTTGATAACGTGAAAATTGAAACCATTCTAAAATGTAATTGTGAGTCTTTAAACCAGCAATCCTGTTTTACACCCCAGCATTTTTATTTATTACAGAACTGAGTTGAGTTGAGTTGGAATGAAGATTAGAGGAAAATCTGGACTCTGCACAACAAGAACTTTACAACTGTGAGAACTTAACTTTCTAAAAGTTGTGATTATTTGTACTCTTCCTATCCCCCAGTACCTGGGAAGTCTCTCCTCCTGCATCTCACTATGCCCTCCCTACTTCATTTTCTGTTTACTGTTTCCTCACTCATTGGTGAATGTCTCTGTTCTCTCCAGCTTCCCTACTGCCCCATTATTTATACACCTCTCTCCCAACAACTTCTTTAGCCCTCAATAAAAAACACCCACACAAATCCGCTATTCACACCCTCCATCTACTCCTTCCTGCTGCTGGGGATCTCCCCAAAACCTGAACCCAAACATACACACCTGATCTCACCCACGCCTCCCTGCCACCTCTTCCCCTGTAAATGGTGTTAAACTTCTGATTTAATACGGACTAACCTTAAAACTTACCCCACAAATCAAACATCCCAATAGCCTGCACTCATGGCTATTGTCCCACAGTCACTCCTACCACCCATTGTGGCCAAGCACAGCCATCTACAGCACTTATTCCCTCACCTGCTGTCTCTAAGTTTCAAAACATACCTCTTAGATTGTAAGCTCTTCGGGGCAGGGATTTCCATTCCTATTGTCTGATTTTGCTGCGCTTATTGTATTATTATAATTCCCTGTACTGTACTCTTTGTAAAGCGCCGAGTACACTTTTGGCGCTATATAAAGACATACAACTGGTGCCCCAGAGCTGACCCGTGCTATTTACAGCTCTGAACACCCTGGTTACGGAGATACTTGGCACTGAAATTACAGGGTTTAAAACTGCCAACCAGGGGACACAAAATGGCTGCCAAATCTCATTGCAATAGGAATCCGCAACATAATCAGTTGTGGCATCCTATACAATGGCCATTAACGACACCAGTAACCTCACCAATAGGTAATCTCAGCAACCAGGGTGTCCCAGGAGATGCAATTACCCAGTTATGCTAAGGGGGACCCCACAGCTCCAATCCTGTACAGAAAAGGGGTGGTTGTAGCTATACGTTTTAGGTGTTTAAACGCCCCTGGCAATGCAGAAAGTGATACGCAATTTAAACTAAATCCCCAGTACACCTGCGTAATTATTTTGAGCGTACCTGCAATGCTTCCTCCTGCAGGGCATTCATTTAGGACAATAACCTTTACCTCCATCACATACAAGAGCTTAATCCCAATACGCTGTATACAGAGCCACCCAACATGAAAGGCAGTCCTATTTGTAGCAGTGATAAATATGGTAACAGGAGTGCTTCCCCTACACATACTGTACACTACACCATTGTTCCCGGCCTGATGCAGTACATGGGATACCATCTTTATCAATACTGTGCATTAGAATTTAACATGCGCCGATGTTCTGCTCAGACACACGATTCAGGTTGCACAGATCCTGGGTGGCCCCCATGCCAATAATAATGACTGGGCACCTGAAAATTACAAATTACCTGCCCACTTGTGCAAATAAACGGGCAAGCAAATCAGGGTGGCTGGCAACATGTGGGTATGATGAAACCCATCCTGTCCCATGTATTATTATTATTATTTTAACCTGGTCAGTGCTGGGGAGGGGCGGAGTGTGAGCCCAACAGATCTCCGGGTAATCAGTTAACTCTGATGAATGTAAAGTGAGAAGTCTTGCCATCTGTACCCCGGCAGTGCCGTGTGTGGCAGGCGCCTGTAAGTACTGTAAAACAGGTTAAAGCTGCAGTTCAGTCAATATCCTGCATGTTTGTTTTTTTTAATAAATCAGTTCTGTAGTAAGAAAAAATACTTTTAGCATTTTCTGTTTTTAAAAAAACAACTTTGAAAGACCAATTTTCTTGTATTCTATTTTAACAGCCATTTGCTAAGGCACTGCCCCTTCATGTCCTGTCACTAGCCCTGGCACACCCCTTTGTCAGCCCTGCCCTCCCTCTAGCACATGTCAGTGCAGGAGTGCTCATGAATATTCATGAGCTTGCACTGCCAGTCAAGCAGATTATAAACAAATGCCAGCTTTTAATATGTCACCAAATTTCGACCTATCAATACATGGAAAACGAATTGAGCTGCAGCTATACAGGCATACCCCGCTTTAAGTACACTCACTTTAAGTACACTCGCGAGTAAGTACATATCGCCCAATAGGCAAACGGCAGCTAACGCATGCGCCTGTCATCACGTCCTGAACAGCAATACCGGCTCCCTACCTGTACCGAAGCAGTGCGCAAGCGTGGAGACTATAGAGCCTGTTACACATGCGTTATTTACATCAGTTATGCACGTATATAATGATTGCAGTACAGTACATGCATCGGTAAGTGGGAAAAGGTAGTGCTTCACTTTAAGTACATTTTCGCTTTACATACATGCTTCGGTCCCATTGCGTACGTTAATGCGGGGTATGCCTGTACAGTTCTTTAGGTAATTAGAGATTGCCCACATGAAACTATTGAAGTAAAAAAATAAATGTAAAAAAAAAAAAAAAAAAACTGAACTGCAGCTTTAACCCCTTGTTTGGAGATTAAAGGCAGAGGACTGATCTCTACAAAACTGAGAAAGATTCCAAACAAAAAGGTAATAATCATTTATTTAAAATCCTGCCTGACCCTTGGAAATTACCAATCTGCAGGTTCAAGCCGTTCTAATTAGGGCTCCGCACTGCCTACCGTCTAATCGGAGAATGACTTCTTGATCGCACACACCAGGCACACAAGGCAGGGGCCCTAGAACGATTACAGTTGCTGACACTCACTGCCTGCATAACCTAATGACCTCCAACTCCATTCACACAAACTATTCTTGGAAATGACTTCTATTATTGTGAAGGCATCAACTACCCGAAATCAGTAGGTCAGGCGCAGCCAAGGGGTCATTACAGAGTGTGGGAGCCAATGAGATTTAACCCTTTTGGTGCCGAAGTGTCATGCAACACATTGCACAGACCGCAAAAAGGTGAAGGCAAGGAGTGATCACACTTGTGTTACTGCAGACAGACTGCATACACACTTAGCTGCTAATTAAGATTTAAGGTATTCCTGGTATTGTGTTGATAAAAATAGTGCCTCCTCTGGTCTCATTAAAGGATGCTGTCCCCCTTTAACCCCAATGGAGCACAGGGTCACCTCTTGTTCCTGTCCCAAAATGGACACTGGGACATCCACAATCCCAATGAAGCAGGCGTCCCACTACCTTAAATGATTCCCAATTACACATTGTGTCCCCCTCCTTTTCGTGACCCCAAATGCAGCCCCCCCCCCTCATCCCAGGGGGTGGGGGAAGAACGTGCAGCTCCCCATCCCCTCCCAGGGGAGGGGGGGGGCATGCAGCCCTTCCCTCCCAGGGGACAACGACAACGTGCAGCCCTCCCAGGGGGGACGGGACGTGCAAGCCTCCCAGGGGGGGGGGACGTGCAGCCCTCCCCTCCTCCCAGGGGGGGGGACGGGGAACACGGGGATGTGCAACCCTCCCATGGGGGGGACGGACGTACAGCTCTCCCCTCCTACCAGGGGGGGGATGTGCAGCCTCCTACCAGGGGGGGGATGTGCAGCCTCCTACCAGGGGGGGGATGTGCAGCCTCCCCACCCCCCCTTATCCCAGTGGGGGAACGTGCAGCCCCCCCCACCTCCCTTATCCCAGTGGGGGAACGTGCAGCCCCCCCTCCCCCCCCTTATCCCAGTGGGGGAACGTGCAACCCCCCCTCCCCCCCCTTATCCCAGTGGGGGAACGTGCAGCCCCCCCTCCCCCCTTATCCCAGTGGGGGAACATGCAGCCCCCCCTCATCCCAGGGGGGAACATGCAGCCCCCCCTCCCCTCTTTATCCCAGGGGGGAACATGCAGCCCCCTGCCCTTTATCCCAGGGGGGAACATGCACCCCCCTGCCCCTCTTTATCCCAGGGGGGGGAACATGCAGCCCCCTGCCCCTCTTTATCCCAGGGGGGGGGAACATGCAGCCCCCTGCCCCTCTTTATCCCAGGGGGGGGAACATGCAGCCCCCTGGCCCTCTTTATCCCAGGGGGGGGAACATGCAGCCCCCTGGCCCTCTTTATCCCAGGGGGGGGAACATGCAGCCCCCTGGCCCTCTTTATCCCAGGGGGGGAACATGCAGCCCCCTGCCCTCTTTATCCCAGGGGGGGGAAACATGCAGCCCCCTGCCCTCTTTATCCCGAGAGGGGGGGGAAACATGCAGCCCCCTGCCCTCTTTATCCCAGGGGGGGGGAAACATGCAGCCCCCTGCCCTCTTTATCCCAGGGGGGAACATGCAGCCCCCTGCCCTCTTTATCCCAGGGGGGGAACATGCAGCCCCCTGCCCTCTTTATCCCAGGGGGGGAACATGCAGCCCCCTGCCCTCTTTATCCCAGGGGGGGAACATGCAGCCCCCTGCCCTCTTTATCCCAGGGGGGGAACATGCAGCCCCCTGCCCTCTTTATCCCAGGGGGGGAACATGCAGCCCCCCTCCCCCTATCCCAGGGGGGGAACATGCAGCCCCCCTCCCCCTATCCCAGGGGGGAACATGCAGCCCCCCTCCCCCTATCCCAGGGGGGGAACATGCAGCCCCCCTCCCCCTATCCCAGGGGGGGAACATGCAGCCCCCCGTCCCCCTATCCCAGGGAGGAACATGCAGCCCCCCTCCCCCTATCCCAGGGGGGGAACATGCAGCCCCCCTCCCCCTATCCCAGGGGGGGAACATGCAGCCCCCCCTCCCCCTATCCCAGGGGGGAACATGCAGCCCCCCCTCCCCCTATCCCAGGGGGGGAACATGCAGCCCCCCCTCCCCCTATCCCAGGGGGGGAACATGCAGCCCCCCCTCCCCCTATCCCAGGGGGGGAACATGCAGCCCCCCCTCCCCCTATCCCAGGGGGGGAACATGCAGCCCCCCCTCCCCCTATCCCAGGGGGGAACATGCAGCCCCCCCTCCCCCTATCCCAGGGGGGAACATGCAGCCCCCCCTCCCCCTATCCCAGGGGGTAACATGCAGCCCCCTGCCCCTATCCCAGGGGGGGAACATGCAGCCCCCCTCCCCCTGCTCTCAGTGAGCACTGTACCTGTCGCTGCGATCCGCCACTTCCGGGGGCGGCGCTCTCCCTGCGGGTGTAGGTGTGCAGGCGGGCGGTGCTCTCCCTGCGGGTGTGTGTAGGTGTGCAGGCGGGCGGTGCTCTCCCTGCGGGTGTGAGGGCGGCGGCGGGCGTTTCTCCCCCTGCGGGTGTAGGTGTACCTCCCGGCCACGCCCCCCCGCGGGTTTAAAGCCTCGGACAGCAAACAATTCGCAGCCCCATTGGCCTGGGCGGTTACCAAGGCAACCAACAGCAGCGGGGGGCGGGGCCTGTGTGCACCTGTTACTGTGTGTGTCACTGTGTGTGTGAGACAGGGGCACAGTGAGAGATAGAGGTGTGTGTGTCACAGTGAGAGATGTGTGTGTGTGTGTCACAGTGAGAGATGTGTGTGTCACAGTGAGAGATGTGTGTGTGTGTGTCACAGTGAGAGATGTGTGTGTCACAGTGAGAGATGTGTGAGTGTGTGTGTGTGTGTGTGTGTGTGTTTGTGTTGCCCCACACCACAAGAGCTGCACACACAGAGCATGCACCTGTTACACCACAGTGTGCCTGTGTACCAGTGACCAGAGCTAAAGCTGTGTACAATGAGCTGTGATGGCACACAGCACACACCACACCGCGCACACACCACACCGCGCACACACCACACGGGGCACACACATGGCACACACGACACTGCCTTTTATGGACAGCTACAATTTGTCACCAACATTAATTGCCAGAATACATTTTGTCCCCACACACAAAACGTTTGGCACTGAAATAACACAGAGGTTAATTATTTTGAATGAATCATGCTATCTTCATGATGTAATCTATTTTACAGAAGCATTTTTCTATATTTAAATATATCTTATTTAAATGAATCTATATTATTTAAGTAACCTAAACTAATGAAAGATAAAAACCATACACAGTTTTATATGAAATACAATATTTCTTCGATTTTGGATTCCTATTAAACCAACAGGTAGAATAGTTGAAGGTGAGTAATTCAAGTCTGGTCACTAGAGGAAAATGAAATAGTTTGTTAGATGAACTATATGTATAGGAAAATGAGTGGTTAATTCAATTACATAAATATGTAGCCATGCCACCTGTGGCTACTAGTTTGCTTCCCTCCTGGCAGTAAGCCCTGGAATAAGCAGGCCTTGCCAGCAGTGGATACAGGGTTGTCCCTCTCCTTGGTGCTGCATGACCAATCATGAGTCAGACCTGGTACGGAGGAGTAGAGGGGGAGACAGAAGAGAAGGGAGTTACAGTCAAGACGGTGAAGATGAAGGATTGTATGAGAAGTTTGGCCAAGGAGAGGGAAATTAGTTAACCAATGTTTCATATGTTGTATTGGTGGTAGCAACGGGTGATAGTGATGGAGGTGACGTGTTGGATAAAGAGGAGGGAAGGGTCAAAGGTGAGGGGGAAATAGTGAGGGGTAAGGGAAGGAGATGGTGATACATCTTTCCTGAGTTTAGGTGTGTGTTTTGTTTTTTTAATCCATCCATTGAAATCTCTTAAATAACTGACCTGCAATTCAAATGGCTAAAACTTAAAACAAGAAAACAACCATTAATTAGCACTTCCTCCAAATTCCATTAACCTTTAACAGCTAGAAACAGGAGACCGTCGAGACAGGTTAAACCTGTCATAAATTATCAAACTTTATTTTAAAGTAATCGATTTGCCAGGAATAGGCACAAAGGGAACCTTTGGTGTGCAAAAACCAAGCTGCTTTTAAAACTAGAGAAAAATGAATTAAACTTGAGATCAATTAGAGAAAATAGGCTGGCGTGTTGGCTATGCTGTTCTATTCCTAAAATGCTGGTGATGTTATCACTGGGTTCTATCCCCATATACTCTATGGATCTGTTTATGCCCAGTTAGTTTATAGTAGTGAGTTTAGGCATCGTAGTGTGTACTTGTAAGCATGCTAGACATCTCTCAATGTATTACTGAAGCCATTTGCAAAATGCACATGGCTTTCTAGTAAATATTGTGAATATACAGAATTTGTATGGGAGGGACAACAATGATTGTAGTATCCCAAAAATAAAAAATAGCCTAAGTGAGTGGTTGAACTGCAATAAAACACAGCACTAAAGTCACTTTGTTTGATGCCGGCTCTCTTGGGCGCAGGCAGTTCCAGAGGATATGTGGAAACAACAAGAAGAAAAGAGATATCGTGTAAAACGTTCACAATATGCTGGCACTCTTATAGAGTTTACACTCAAACTCTGCCTGTCTTGAGTCACTTGAATTCAACAAAATAGTTTTATTTAACACCAAATACCCTAAAACAAAGCATTTAACGGTCCTATTGTATTACAATGCCGCTGTTTCCTCACACACACACTCTATAACCATTTTGAAATTCTTCCCTTTTCAACTATTTGCAGCCTTATTTACTGTGCCAGGAAGCCCGTGGGAAAAAAGGAGGGGATGGCTCTTCTGTAATGATTTTTCCAGTGTACCATGTGGATTATAAACCCGTTGAAAGGTAAGATGCCTAGTAGTGATAAGCCTCCAGCAACCTGTATTCTTCCGTTTCCTGTAGGCAGAACTTCATCTCCTTACTGCTGGCCCCACAGGTGACTCCATCGTTCTCCTATCTGACAGAAAGCGGGTACGGTCTCTGAGTTACAAAACGTAGATGAGTATATGAGCCGCCAGCAGCAGTGTGTGTGTGTGTGTGTGTGTGTACATACCCGCGCCCTCCCCCAAAGGCACGGCTTCAAATGACGTTGCGTGTCACGTCATGTGACCGCACAGCGTCATTTGATGCGCGTTGCCATGGCGACGCATCGCCGAAGACCCGGTTGCCAGCAGGTAAGTGAGGTTACAGAGGCCTCACGCCTCCTCCGGCATTAAATTAAATACCTGGGGGAAGCCCCCCAGTTTGCGCACCGCTGATAATCTATCGAAAATAGTGTTTTCAGTTACTTGCTGTTTTAAGTAGGTTTGCAACAACTTTAATATCATTCTGAGGTACAATCAGCTGTTATAATTTTAACTTTATTTCTCTTCGGCAATAACCTTGTATACAGCACATTACAATAAACTGTATCAACATTGATAGCAAACACAATATCAGTATGGGAAGGCCACACAATCATTTCAAGCAGTAAAATGAATACTTAGCAACTAAGGCAACTTTGGAGACAAATTGATGCAAATAGCGTCTTTTTTATTTTGCTCCTGTTAGTGTCAAACACTTAATATGCCATTATATCGATGTCTTTACTCCAATTTTGCCTCATTTGTGTCAGGTTCAGATGTCAGAAGGAGGAGTCAGGGAGAAGTTGCAGGATGATCCCTGATTACTGTCCTCGCTCGGGGGAAGGGAACAGGGGAAAAAAGACTGTACATTAAGGCTGAGCGGCGTGATTACCTTGTAGTGTGTTCGAAGTTACATGACGCACAGATTATAATGAGATCGAATTCTGCGACTCTGAGTAACTTTCTCCTTTTAATCTGCATCACAAAATCCGGCACGCTTAAGGTGTTTCTATGACCTCTAACACGCCGAGCCTGGTGTAACTGAAACATGCACCAAAACACAGCTTCTCATCTCCACAATTGCCTTAGTACTGTATATAGAGGCAATGAAGAGATCTTATGAGAGCACAATCTAATTAACAGCTGGGAGGTCCTACCATAGCTCTGAATATAGCACGTCTCGTATTGTATACAGGTAACGAACCATAACATTGGTTGCAAACCATCTCCAGTCCTTACCGACCACCAACAGGTGAGGTGTTCAGGATATCCCTGCTTCAACACAGGTGGTGCAGTCAAAGACAGAGCCACTGATTGAGCCACCTGTGCCAAAGCAGGGATATCCTGAAAACCTGACCTGTTGGTAGCCCTTGCGGACTGGAATTGCCCGCCCCTGGGTTAGCACATCCACCTCCTGTATGTAGTTGTCCATTGTTTCCTCCATGTCTTGCATCATATGATTAATTCATGTTTAACAATGTTTATATTTCTACTATAATAGCTAAGTCATGCCTCTGCGTGACATAATGGCTACAACAGATGCTGATTAATGATGATCATTGAAAAAAATGACTGCTCATGCAGCATTCAGGAAATTACTACAAATTATAGATGGGTTAATTGGTGATTATTTGATAAAGTTGCTCAGCGTCTGCTCATAAACTCATAAAAGCAATATTGTTACATCTTCACATTTGTTTCATTCTCTTTTCCTTCCAGCCACCAAGTTGTCATTGCTCCTTTCCCCTAATAATAACAATATAAATATTAAATAGGTTGAATGTACTTCCTACGTTCATGTAATCTAAAGCCGTGTAGTAATCTCAGTATCATTTATTTTCCTGTATTTGATGTTTTATAGTAATAATAATAATAATAATTTGATGTCCCAGCATACAATACAGAATAATGGGCATATGAATAGTGTGTTTTTAAATAGTGAGCCCTTTGCTGCAGAATTTGCAGAGCCTGCACATGTGCGTGCCCATGCGTGAGGCTAACACGTTCCAAGCACAGCGGCTGTGAACATATATATCTGTTAGAAAGAATGGACTAATGAAAACAAACTAATGACACATCACATGTTACTGCAAATAATGATGTACTGATGATTATCCCTGATATAATACTGCAAAGCAATTTTAGGGAAGACTATGCCACAATTAACCACAATAGCTGTATTTCTGCAGCAGCTGATCTTCTTGTTATTTTTAAGTGCTATCAGCTGTTGATCGCTTTAAATTGTGTCCTGTCTTGTATCCCGAGGGAGGAGGTGAGTGTGCAACCCGCTGATATTGGTTTACAGCGACTGTAAGCATGGACAAGATTATCTGCTAAGAGAAGATTCTATTCCCTGAAGGAATGGCCTCAACAAGGGCAATAGATTGTGATTATATCAGAAAAATTAACTGCATTAAAAGCAGGGGCGTAGCTATAGCCCCGGGGCCCGCACTCTTGGAGCTGCGCCTGAGAGACAGGCTGGGAAAGGTGAGAAGGAGGGGTGGGGCCTAGGTCAGTGGGCGGGGCTGGAGCTGCAGCCTGAGAGACAGGCTGGGAAAGGTGAGAGGGAGGGGTGGGGCCTAGGTCAGTGGGCGGGGCTGGAGCTGCAGCCTGAGAGACAGGCTGGGAAAGGGAGAAGGAGGGGTGGGGCCTAGGTCAGTGGGCGGGGCTGGAGCTGCGCCTGAGAGACAGGCTTGGAAAGGTGAGAAGGAGGGGTGGGGCCTAGGTCAGTGGGCGGGGCTGGAGCTGCAGCCTGAGAGACAGGCTGGGAAAGGTGAGAGGGAGGGGTGGGGCCTAGGTCAGTGGGCGGGGCTGGAGCTGCAGCCTGAGAGACAGGCTGGGAAAGGTGAGAAGGAGGGGTGGGGCCTAGGTCAGTGGGCGGGGCTGGAGCTGCAGCCTGAGAGACAGGCTGGGAAAGGTGAGAAGGAGGGGTGGGGCCTAGGTCAGTGGGCGGGGCTGGAGCTGCAGCCTGAGAGACAGGCTGGGAAAGGTGAGAAGGAGGGGTGGGGCCTAGGTCAGTGGGCGGGGCTGGAGCTGCAGCCTGAGAGACAGGCTGGGAAAGGTGAGAAGGAGGGGTGGGGCCTAGGTCAGTGGGCGGGGCTGGAGCTGCAGCCTGAGAGACAGGCTGGGAAAGGTGAGAAGGAGGGGTGGGGCCTAGGTCAGTGGGCGGGGCTGGAGCTGCAGCCTGAGAGACAGGCTGGGAAAGGTGAGAAGGAGGGGTGGGGCCTAGGTCAGTGGGCGGGGCTGGAGCTGCGCCTGAGAGACAGGCTGGGAAAGGTGAGAAGGAGGGGTGGGGCCTAGGTCAGTGGGCGGGGCTGGAGCTGCAGCCTGAGAGACAGGCTGGGAAAGGTGAGAAGGAGGGGTGGGGCCTAGGTCAGTGGGCGGGGCTGGAGCTGCAGCCTGAGAGACAGGCTGGGAAAGGTGAGAAGGAGGGGTGGGGCCTAGGTCAGTGGGCGGGGCTGGAGCTGCAGCCTGAGAGACAGGCTGGGAAAGGGTTCCCTGCAGCTGTAACTCCCAGTGCATGTGGAAATGCTACATTTTAGATACATTTCCCCCTCCAGACTGCCAATAGCTGGTTGCCCTGACAACCTCTTTAGTTCTCCTAGCTGAGATGGTTTGTCTCAACTCCCCTGTCTGTATTCACAGGTAGCATAGTCCTGTCACTATTCCTGTGTGACAAAGATTACTCACTTCCTTTTCCATCCTAAGCAGGCTGATTGAGTACATCTCATGCTATCTACCCCCTGGCAAGGCCATTCCGTTTTTACCTTCCCTTGATACAAAGCCACATAGAGAAGCTCTGTCTTACCACTCCACAACATCTATAAGTACCCTTTATTCGCTGTGACTTTCCCAATAAAGTTAAGAAAATACATTAGGACTTGTGCTTTCAAAGAGGGATGAGTTAAGCTATCTGGCCTCATTCACATCCTACACGTGACCCTGGTTCCAGAATAGAGACAGTGTCTCTGTCAGAGACAGAGAGAGACAGGCAGAGACCAGAAAGAGACATAGACCAGAGAAGAGAGAGAAGGACAGAAGAGAGAGAGAGAGGCAGAGACCAGAGAGAGAGAAAGAGAGAGGGACAGAGACCAGAGAGAAAGAAAGCGAGAGGGACAGAGACCAGAGAGATGGACAGAGACAAGAGAGAGGGACAGAGACCAGAGAGAGAGAGAGAGGGAGGGACATAGACCAGAGAGAGAGGGAGGGACATAGACCAGAGAGAGAGGGAGGGACAGAGACCAGAGAGAGAGAGAGAGGGACAGAGACCAGAGAGAGGGACAGAGACCAGAGAGAGAGAGAGGGACAGAGACCAGAGAGAGGAACAGAGACCAGAGAGAGAGAGGTACAGATACCAGAGAGAGATGGGCAGAGACCAGAGAGAGGCAGAGAGAGAGTGACAGAGACCAGAGAGAAAGACAGGCAGAGAGAGAGAGGGACAGGGACCAGAGAGAGACCAAAGAGAGAGGCAGGAAGCGAGAGAGACAAAGACGAGAGAGAGACAGGCAGAGAGGGACAGAGACCAAAGGGACAGACAGACAGGCAGAGGGACAGAGACCAGAGAGAGAGAGACAGACAGGCAGAGGGAGAGAGACAGACAGGTAGAGGGAGAGAGGGACAGAGACCAGAGAAAGAGAGACCGGCAGAGAGAGAGAGAGAGAGGGACAGAGACCAGAGAGAGAGACAGGCAGGCAGAGGGAGAGAGGGGGACAGAGACCAGAGAGAGACAGGCAGAGGCAGAGAGTGACAGAGACCAGAGAGCGAGACAGGCAGAGAGAGAGAGAGAGACAGGCAGAGACGAGGGAGAGAGAGACAGGCAGAGAGAGAGAAAGAGCAGAGACATGAGGGGCCCCTGAAATGTTTTTTGCCCGAGGGCCTGCACGTCTAGCTATCCCACTGATTAAAAGCAATGTTAAAGGTATCTGAGAGGCGCAATCCAAGCGCTGCGTTCTTAGTATTTTTATTACATGGATTTAAGACGGGAGTCTCCGAACCCCGTTCATTTGAGCTCCGATGATCCCCTGCTTCCTGAGATACCTCTGTAGGGGGTTCTGCTATCTCTTCTGGTTAAAGATCCTGGTCACTTCGGCCAATAGGAAACTGCACTGGATGACGTCACGGCTTTCTATTGGTCCGTAGGGCGTGGGAGCGTTGAAGCAGCCATTACATGTACCCCAGCTAGCACAGCCTGCTGCCAGCACCCCCTACAGGAGTAAATATCTCGGGAAGCAGGGGGTCCCCTGAACTGAAATTAATTGGGTTCCGGTCTAGAGACCCCCTGCTTCAATCCTGTTAAATAAATAAATAACGCTGCGCTTGCATTCCACTTTAGTGAAACAAAACCGTGGTAGGGTGGCACTTCAGTTACTCTTTTGAGGTTTATGTTTTGTAATTAAAAATACATAGATGCCCTGCAGGAAACATAGTCTTCCCTCACTGCCCTCTATCCTATGTGTTGTGAAGCCTTCTCCTCCTTGTCAGGGAAGCTTAAAGTCACATTAATTGTTATAGCTTCACAGTACATTGATAAATAACCCTCAAGGGTCCCTAAGCAAACGCCCTTCGCTGCAAAACTTTGGTGCAAAAAACAGCACAAGATTGATGAATGAAAGCCACCCCATTGGATACGTTCTTTCCTTTGCTTAATCTGTATGAAGTGACGTACTGTACAAACATGTGATCCCATGGGAAGCTGCCTAGTGTTTGCAAAGTAAAAATAAACAAAAGATACCTTTACATTTACTGTTCCACGGCACACCAGGACATAGCTGCCAATCCCCTGCAGAAGTTCAGCGGCACTGGAGCTGCACTGAATTTTTAGGGCTAAACAAAAAGACAAAAGAAAATTTTCTAGAAAATATTGCTTTCCACATCTGCAATATACAATATTTATCCCCTCACTTCCCTGGTTGTACAGTACTGTATGTATTCAGTGTTCATAGCAGAAGCAGAAATATAGGCTGAACACTTGCTATTTAATATGGACTTTCCCCTTCTGAGAGTTTGTGGGGGGCTAGCACTTAATATCTTATTCAAACAGCCATAGGCTTGTTATATTGTTCTCGCTGCTGTGCGCAACCGGTGTTGTGCGTGTACGTGGCGTGCGCGTTTAGTTGCTAGAGTGCAAGCGGTGACACGTGCGGTTAGGGGGCGTGACTCTGACATCACAGCGTTAGGCCGCGCTGTGATGTGGCCGCAGCGTGAAAATACAATGTTCTTGTATTTTCTCTGGTCTGCCGTGCCACCGCACACGGCCATGCGTGAGCGTCCCAAGTATACAAACGTCTGGCTAACACAGCCAATTATAATTGACGCGCGCACGGTAGCGCATGCACTATATTACAGCTCTAAGGCTGTGGACAGGCTGCCGCTGTGCGCGCTCATGCTTGAGACCGGTGACACCACCAACTCTCCAAGCATAAGCGCTCGCTGTCCTGCATAATTTTGCAAGCACGAGCGGGGGGGCATGGATCGGGGCTATTGCTGTGTGTGTGTGTGTGTGTATATGTGTATGGCTGGCTGGCTGTGTTCTGTGTGCATTGACTGCTGCTAAGCGCGCTTCAAAGTCAATTTTCTTTGTCTCCCCAAGTGCCGAGCTTAAGAGAGCGCCCATGCACGAGCACGCCGCGCGGGCAGATTCACTGAAGTTATCGCGCCAAGCGCACTCAGCAGCACCGTGGACGAAGCCTAATTTATCAGATAAAGCTATAGGAAGAAACATTAAAGAAAATGGTGGTTTTAGTTGTTTTGATTGCAAGAAAACAAACACAGAAACATAGTGTAATAGACGGGACATTTGTAACACCTTTTCAGAGTGGTGTGTAACAGGCCTTTCCAAAAGCAAGTGGCAACCCGACTTCTCTTGTACGTGTCGTGTTTGCTTAGCGCACGTGCTTAGCGTGCGCGTGTGCTTAGCGCGCGTGTTTATACCTTCACTGGTTGACTCCATTCTTGAAGCTGTATTTACTGTATCTCCAAATAAACAATAGCGAGGCATTTTAGTTCCGACCACTCCCGCGACTACAGGACCTTCAAACAAGCGATACACGCAGAAAACCGGAGTGTTAGCTGCTCATTTGGATAATTGCATCTTTTATATTTTAATAGTTGACATGTACATCTGAATCAGGAAAAATGTACATATGTGCTTTAATTAAGTCCAGAGATGTTGTTATATATTACATGTGTTATGGGTTGTGTTAGCAGCATGATAGCTGTTTATAGTTCGTGCAAAATATGATTTTTACTTTATAGTCATACATTGTTTAGCCAGTGTGATAGCTGCTAATAATCACAGTTGTACAATACCTGCAAGACATCACAAGTCTCTTCTCTACTATAACCTACGGACTACTATTCAGTATATCAGAGGCCTAAAAAGTCTATGTATAAATATCTATATCTATGAACTATCCTGATGGATCGTTACGATTTATGACAACCTTCAATAAACCTACACTTCACCAGGACAAATACCGCTACTAAAGATCTGCATTAGGCTGTGCCCATGCTAAGCGCGACACAAACAAATGGCCGTCTCAATGAGGACGGCCATAGAGCGCGCGTGTGCCCGCAGGGGCGATAGCGCATCCGTTATTCGTGCAACAAAAAATAATTTGATTTTGTTGCACAACGGCCAGGTCACGTGACTGGTTCAGCCAATGAGGGCGAACCGCACATGTGATGTCACCGGCACGCCTCCAATACGCCTCTCGTTGCATCTGCTCCTTCAGATCCCCAGGCCATGGATCATCTCTGCAGTAGGCGCGCGTAACGCCACACGCTCCACCGTGAGCGCCTAGCATGGCCTCGGCCTTACTCCTACTTCATGCCTTCAAGCCTCTCCACTTGTCCCCCTTCTTACCGTGGCAAGGAGTAAGGCAAAGCGTAAGTTCTTCTTACCTTCGAGGCTCTCTACTCTTGCTCCTCACTAAAATTCGGCTTTGATTTTCTCGTTCTGCTCTTTCATTCTTCCCCTGCCCTCCGTTCATAACTATCCCCTTCTCACCCCTTCCACCTCCCCTGCTTTCTGTAAGCCTTCTCCCCTCACTGCCACTTACTGTACATGCGAAACTCCACATTAAAGGTCCAAGCTAAAAACACAGCTGAAAGAAGCATTTCAATAGCCTGGACTCATGGTCACTGCCCCACACCCACTTACCAACCATCGTGGTCAAGCACTGCCATCTACTGCCCTCACTAATTCACCTGCTGGCTCCTAACATATCATTTAGCTTGTAAGTTCTCCGGGGCAGTGATTTCGTTTCCTGTTGTCTGATTTAATGTTTGTGGTATGTATTGTATTATAATTCCCTATATTGCCTACATACGGCAAATAAAAATATACATACAAGAAAGAAAATCGACTTCTTCTATCAAATCCATTGCTCTATAGGAATGTGTTACCTGAATGTATCCCAGCCCGGATCTTCAATTTAGTATCTGGTATATGTGGGATCTTAAATGAGTGGCAGGCGGCTATCAACCCTAACGCCATACCAGCAATTTCAGCCACGTGGTTCAATCCATTCTCTTTTGGTACACCAGAAACGACCATATCTATAATGAGAAAAGTAACCGGTGAGACATCCTAAATAAGGGAACCTTTAGAACTGTTCCTTGTACATCAACATTATTGTTGTTAAATATGTACGTATTAACTCTTTAATTCACAAAATTGTACTAACCATTACTTATATGCAGTACGTTCTATTTAGTAGATACTCATAAGATTTGGAGGCGTATTTATCAAGGACATTTTGGGGGACAATTATTGCACCAGATATTTCCAGGAAAAAAATCCTATTTATTTAATTGAAACTTATTTCTTGAATACATCTTCTTTGCCCCAGAATTGCACCCTATTTCCCCTGGGACAGTGACCCTTAGAAATTAGCAGTACATAGGAGAATGGACAGTGATGGAATAGTGGGGATTTGGATTTTAGGTGTTTATTTTTTGTGAAAATTAGTGTTTCATATTTTGGGGGTTTTTTTTTTACGGTGTTTAGTTATTTATTTTTAATCTGTGTATCAGTGTTAACAGAAAATAATTGACGCCCATTAGAATTTGGTGTTCACCTGTGCCCTTTGTTATATGTTATATTATGTTCTAGCACTGTGTTACGCGTGTCTCCTACCGGTACAAAAACAGTGTGGAATTCAATATTAAATGAAGCTTAATTTCCGATGTTTATTGGTTTTAACTTGAAGTTCAAGATGAGTAGGTGTTGGTTTTTCTGTGTTATTTAGTTAAAACCTAAAACCGGTATCTCCACACATACTGCACATCATGAGTGATTCATTCCATGTTTAATTGCAAAGGGATATAATTGAATTACCATTCACATTCACGATCCCTTTCTGTGCCACTAAAGGATTTGATGCATTAGGAACTATTGCTGAAGGGGTTGCACATTCAACCTTTATTATGAATAAACAAATTATTTTAGAAGTTTCTCTTTACCTAAAGTCTTCTACAGTATACTATGGACGGAGATGAGGATTTAGAGACACTGATCGGGTTAGCTGTTTGCTGGATTAATTATAGAACATTATGAAATAGCCGTAAATCCCAAAACAGTCGCACTACCCACCTGATTACACCCTGGTTTCAGCTACACATGGCCAGCAAGTTCTAGAACCTTGTTTACTTATTGACTTTCTAAGTTACAAAATCTGCATTTGTAGATTTCTTCTGGTCCATTAAATGCTGACTAACATTGCACAATGCTTCCCACGGAGGAGGAAAAACTCTTGTACCAAACACTGTATTTTATTTCAGTCTTTCAATTTTAAATACTAGAGAACATGTATTTTTGGTCCAGCTTTCAATCTGTGTCCTTTCAGGAGATGAGTTTGGACCACCCTGCACTGCAATGAAGTACAGTAGTTTAACTTTTTAACCTGACCAGTTCCATAGCCACGATTCCAAAAGGACGTCCCACGGGGTGTGCAGCACCGTCACACAAAATGCTTACCAGGAAATGGAGGTGCATATAGTACACCACCTGGATCCCCAATGACATCTAGAAAAGGGAGGGTGTCCACAGCACGCAAGGTTTAGCCGAAATTCATTTCAGTGCAGACTTAGCCATGGGGGCAGTAGAAAGAATGTTGTCTCTGGCCGCAATGGTCCTTTATCCAGTTCTAATGGTGCCTGAACATTTATTGCTGTGGATACTCTCCTCCTCTCCTTAGTCACTGCCTGGCTGCTGCTTCCTGAGCAAGCCCCTGCTCTGTCTGAGAGCTGTTCCTGCCTCCTGACCAATCCCCTGCTCTGTCTGAGAGCTGTTCCTGCCTCCTGACCAATCCCCTGCCCTGTCTCAGAGCTGTTCTGAGAAAGGAAAAGCTGATTGGCTAGAAATAAACACTTGGCAGGCTGCCAAAAATTCCGGGCATTACTGAATAGATAATGCCCAGAATTTTAACCAGAGAGCAGAAATTTCAATAATGCCTGGAATTTACCAGCTTTAGTCTATAATAATGAATATTTCACTAAATAAGTTGATATATAGTACACACATGCAGATTGTACTATACGGTACTAGCTTAATTTATAATTGGGATTTGTAACTGTAAAGGTTTTATATACTAGTTTAACCTTTCTTTTATCCTAAAAGCATACTAAACATTTCCAGAGATCTGTGGATTTCCTACTTGAAATACTTACACGCATCTCCGATGGTTTCAACCTTGTAAACATCATAGTTATCAATAATGTCATCAAACTTTGTGTAAAGTTTGTTCAGGAAGTTGACCACTTGGTGCGGTGTGCTGGCCCCAGAAATGGAAGTGAAGCCGACAATATCACTAATTAATGTAAAACATGTGTTAATACATCACTTATCCAGACGGGATCACCATATATATTTTTTTAGCATTATATGTTAATGGCAGACATGCAGCCAACTTTAGCTTCACTATAGAAGGCAAATTAAAAAAAGAAAAGAAATTACTCAGTGCAGACAGAAACAACGTGTGTGTGTGTGTGTGTGTGTGTGTGTGTGTGTGTGCGTGTGCGTGTGCGTGTGCGTGTGCGTGTGCGTGTGCGTGTGCGTGTGCGTATAACATTAATTCAGAATTCTGGTAAAGGTTATAATTTAATGTTTAGTTGTACTACTGTGGAAATATTGGCTGCAAAACAACCCATTTTCTTTATATACACAAGTGTAAATATGAAGCCGTAGGATTCTCCAATGGGGTCCAACCCCAGTGATCTGCCATGTATCCATTCCAATCGCAGGATCTCTCTGAGTAGCATGTTATGGTGTTACTAAAACTCAGTGATTGGAGTGTAAGTGGGAACTAACTGTGACAGGATAAGCGTTCACACTTATACCACATGGACGCACACGCAGAACACATGCCTGAAATAGACTGTTGCCTTAGAGTAACTCTGAGCTTCACAAGTGAGCCCGCGACGTAGATCATCAGCTACAGGCTTCGGCAGCATACCTGGTAATGTGTGCACATGGAGAGATGGGGACACAGTGTTACAGTGTTACAATGATGAATATTACAGCTTCCCAACGTGAAGACGAGATTATTATTAACAGAAAGTTGTTGTAACTGTTCTAGTACTTACCTTCGCAGTGCAAGGGAATAAATCAGTACGTCTCAGTCTGCACTCGGGTAAAATACATTTTTATACAAAAGTAGGACTCACTGCACTATCCAGGAGTCTGTAAGAAGCCCATCTTTAGTGGCCCCGAACATACTGTTCCTAGTCTCAACGCATTGCTTGTGATTAATAGAGCTGTACAGTTCTTCCGCTTATTTGGTTACAAGTCCTTGCTGTGATAAAAGCATTGAAGTGTCTGCCTATTCATTAGAGATGAGACATTTCCCTGGCAACAGGCTGTGGCTAAAGAGGCCTGACTGCTTCGCACAATGCACATTACAAGCCCAGAGTGGATTGGCTCAAATGGAAACCAATTACTCCCTAAGCACATTATGTTAGAATGCCTGAGTGCGATTTGTGGGAGAACTGATAAGAAGGCCAAATGAATAGGACTAAGTCATTACTTGTGTGTTCAGTGCTCTGTATTGGGCCAGTCACTGGGTCTTATTCTAAAGAGAACGGCAAGCTGTATAACAGAAGCTACGTTATACTCCTCTATATAAGCCTATATACCCTGCTACGTTATAGATGGCATAGGGAGTGGTATACATTCTCAGAGCAAAGCAGGTCTTGTGTTTGAGTCTAAGGGAAAATGTTGCAGAAATGTTTGCAACAGCAGTACCAGGGAAACAATGTATCAAACGTAACGAGAGTATGTGGGGCCCTATCTACTAAGCAATGTGGCCACCTTGGGCCCCACCCACCCTCCTGTCGGCGCCAAGATCCAACTTTCACCTAACCGGGGGGGGGGGGGAGGAGGAGGGAGGGAGCGCGGGGGGCCCGGACAGGCAGAGAGGTAAGTTTGGGGGGGGGGGGGGTTTCTCTTACCTTCTCCGCAGCATCATACGACTGCGTGTTGTCATGGCAACTTGACATCACATGACGCTGTGATGCTGCCAGAGGAGGGACACTCGTCTAAGTAAGTACCCCCCCTTTTTTTGAAGTGAAACTTCTTTAGTGGCACCTATTCTCATGGGGCAAAACTGGAGCGAAGGAGACGAAAATGAAATGGAAGTGACATGACTCCCCTCCCCCCCTCCCCCCCCCCCCACGCCTGCTGTGACATGCGGCGGCGGTGATAGCCGCCGGCGCCGCTCCTAACGGCGGCCGTAAATATGCCCAGTGCTTCTAAAAACCTAGTCTCTAGCTCAGGGGGGCTCAACTCCAGTCCTTAGTCCCTCCCCCCCAACAGGTCAAGTTTTCAGGATATCCCTGCCTCAGCACAGGTGGCTCAATCAGTCCCTGCTTCAGCACAGGTGGCTCAATCAAACACTCAGTCTTTGACTGAGCCTCTGATTGAGCCACCTGTGCTGAAGCTGGGATATCCTGAAAACCCGACCTGTTCTGGGGACGTGAGGACTGGAATTGCGCACCCCTGACCAGGCTCACAATGCCATCACGTAAGGGCTTTAGCACTTCAAGCGTCACGCTTGGGAATAGCTGAAAGTGAACAGTTCTCCATTCTGTACATACAGTGAGGGAGAGGTTATCCCTCCAAAGAGAGAGGAAAGCAAGAGGACCCACTGTTCTGCATTCTCACAACTACAGATAAATGGTAAAACATATATAGATGGCAGAAAGATGGATCATATAGAGCTGGGGAGCATATAGAGCTGGGGAAGACATTGTTTTTCCTGGTTTTCAGCAGAAATGAATAGGGGCTAAGTTTTACTTACTGTACAGCAGACGGTCAGTCCTCTGCTTCTCCTGTAAGAGATCTTGAGTTCTTTCTGCCACAATAGCTTCTAAGTGTTTGCTGTACTTCTCCATCTGTATGGAGCAGACGTACATACAGTATATAAGAGATGGGGAGGTCCAAGACATTATAGCCTCATACTCAAGAACAGGGGCGCTCAATTCCAGTCCTCAAGACCCCCCCAACAGGTCAGGTTTTAAGACTATCCCAGCTTCAGCACAGGTGGCTCAGTCGAAGACTGACCAGTTGGGGAGTGTCGAGGTCTGGAGTTGAGCACCACTGCTGAATAAAGCCACACGTACCAGATTCATCATCCTGTCCACGGGGCTCACTTTATGTGGATTCATCTTGTCCAGACTTTTTTTTATTTGTTCAAACGATGGCCTCATCATGGGATTATGTGCCCAACATTTGTTTACCAACTTTATAAAAGATACGGAATGAACATGGTTAAGGATTACTACACTTTAATTAAATGGAACAAACACAGATTCAAAACAATGGCATTTCATTCAAATTTCTATTATACATTACTCAGTAAATTCCATTTAACTTTTACCATTTACAATGTTTAGAACAATGTATTTCATATGGATTACAGGCCTTAATCTTGCTGCAGTAAGTCTTTCCCTCAGACTATAGGACCTGTCGCTGAGGTGGATATAGATATTACAGTGTGCAATACACATGACGTGGGGCCGGAGCAACAGAGCACAATACAACTGTATTGTCTTATTACAGGTTTTATATATGGATGTTTTAGACAACCTTATACACAGGATCACCTTATACACTATTACACATTTACAATACAGTTCAATAGGATCGCTATGTGAATGAGTTCTAGACTCTAGCACTGTCAGACCTCCCAGTCGTGGGGGTACTGGCCTATATGTTAGGGGTGTCGGTACACCCATTGGAGCTCATTAGATAGTGTGTGTGTGTGTGTGTTGCAGGCCTGTGCTTTGTAAAGTGACTTCGGTACCAATATTAATGCAGTCAGCGGGAGACATCCTCTGTTGTGTCTCTCAACCACTCATGACCTGCCGTGTGGTAATGCTTGACTGGGCTCTGCTGCATGCGCTCATCCAGCTGTGCGGCGCTCCCTCCAAACAGCTCCCCGAACTCAACTCAACCCTGAGCTGCATAGCTCACCCACTCACCCCTGCTGCATAGTCCTGCACAGCTCACCCACTCACACCCTGCTGCACAGTCCTGCACAGCTCACCCACTCAACCCCTGCTGCATAGTCCTCCACAGCTCGTCCACTCACACCCTGCTGCACAGTCCTGCACAGCTCACCCACTCACACCCTGCTGCACAGCTCACCCACTCACTCCCTGCTGCACAGCTCACCCACTCACCCCCTGCTGCACAGCTCACCCACTCACGCCCTGCTGCACAGACCAGCTCACCCACTCACTCCCTGCTGCACAGCTCACCCATTCACACCCTGCTGCACAGCTCACCCACTCACACCCTGCTGCACAGCTCACCCACTCACACCATGCAGCACAGCTCACCCACTCACACCATGCTGCACAGTTCACCCACTCACTCTTGCTACACAGTCCTGCACAGCTCACCCACTCACACCTTCACACTGTGTTGCACAGTGCTGCACATCTGGGCTCCCTTGTGCAGTGGTCTCTGTCTCTCTGCTTTGCTCTGTGTAGTCTGGACCTGCCCTGCTGGGCTCTGCTGCCTGCACCCATCCAGCTGCGCAGTCTCTCTCCAACAGCTGCCCAAACTCCTCCAGGGTCCTGTAGGAACGGACTGGCTGTCATGGCCGCCCTCTCTTAACAACCTCTCTCTCTCTCACTATGCCTCCTCCTTCACCTGCCTTCATACTGGTTTACCACAGTCATATGTCCTAAAGAGAGGCACCTGCTAGGGGGCAGCATCCTGTGTTTGTAGACACAGGGGGTTACAGCAGTAAACATGGATTTCTTTGGAATCTTATCTTAAGGTTAATACAAAGTTACTGAATTTAGGGGGTAATTTTATATCTGCAAAAAAACAGCTGTTGAAGACTTTTTTTGTCAGAAAATCTACCGTTTTCAATGGGAATTTCTGTCCAAAAATGGTCTGAGCAACCACTGCAGGAGATATAGTGTGTGTGTGTGTGTGTGTGTGTGTGTGTGTGTGTGTGTGTGTGTGTGTGTGTGTGTGTGTGTGTGTGTGTGTGTGTGTGTGTGTGTGTGTGTGTGTGTGTGTGTGTGTGTGTGTCTCTGTGTGTGTCTCTGTGTGTGTGTTTACACTGTGTTCAGAAAAAACAGGCCCCTTTTATTTTTTATCATATCTTGCAGAAAAATCACTCGATTTTCATAACATTTTGAGCAATTATAGGTCTGTCCCAGGAGATTATTACATTTAAGAATTATTTGGTAATCTAATAAATATTCTTGGAATTGGTGATGGCGCATAGTTACAAAATGGTATTTAGCCAAGAAGATAAATCTGTTATAAAGTGCTTGAGACAGAGCAAGAATTATGGTCCAAAACGCTTATATACAATGTTCCTGATAAAAGACGGCCGCTAGGAGAACTGAAAACAAAGTATCGTTCAGGAGTGGGAGCAGCTGGATCAGCGCGTTATCGATGATACAATCAGACAGCGACGTTCTCGTCTTCAGGCGCGCGTTTCAGCAGGAGGACGACATTTTCAACACATACTTTATAGTAATCTTAGTGTTTCAGTTTAGATTACAGCAGTATAACACATTTCCGCGCTATAAAGGAAAAACTCCTATTCATCGTTTAATGAGCATGAACCTCCCGCAGCGAATCTGGTGTGTGTTGACATAATACTGTGACATTATATAGTGTTAATCTACATAACACACCTGCAATTGTGTACATTTTCATGGGGATTTGAGCGAGAAATAAAGAAGATATGATGAAGAACTGAAGGGTTCCCTTTTTTCCTGAACACGGTGTAGATTAAAGTCCTTAATCTTAGTGCATGGAATTTCTTTGGCATCTCCATCCTGGATTTGGGAAAGTAACTTTTGTGTATAGGGGCAAAAGAGCCGAAAAACAGCAATAAGGCAGCTTTGACACGGTGAGAAACGGCAAACGTATCAATGTATTAAAAAGGATCTGCTTGCAAACGTGTTTGAGATGACATGTTTTCGAGCAGGCGCCATCCACCCCAGTCCTCAACGGCCACCAAGAGGTCAGGTTTTAAGGATATCCCTGCTTCAGCACAGGTGGCTCAATCAGTGGCTCAGCTGTTGACTGAGCCACTGATTGAGCCACCTGTGCTGAAGCAGGGATATCCTTTAAACCTGACATTTTGGTGGCTCTTGAGGACTGAAGTTGGCAGATTAAGGGAGTCACACAGCATTGATATTGTGTACTAAAAGTACATATTGTCATTTTGTGGGGTGTCTTAAAAGAATACAATTTGCAGCCTCGTTTTATCAATAAGGGATCCGTCTTTTCTTGTGCCCCCACACTCCAGATGATATTGCTTTATTGAATGTGATACAGTAGCGCCCACCTGATTTACGTTCAGTGGAATTGTCTGATCAGCTTTCTTTTCAGCAAGAATTTACATTTTTGTGGAAGAACCATCACTTTAATGATTTTTATTGCCCCCATTAAAAAGATTAACAACAAATGTCCATGATGTCTTTGTGTTGCTGGTATAGATTTACCCCTGAGATATCCCGCTGACGCCACAGGGTTTCTGTCATTGCTATCTGGAAATATATACTTTGCCTTTATTGAATATAAACCATCAACAGCTATGAAGTACATAGTTAAACCCACTATTAGAGTGTTTAATACTGAGGTACACACTGTAATGACTTGTGTATCTAACTACACGAATAAAAATGAGTAGGAGTACCTTTATATAAACTATGCTTGTAAAACATCTAAATATTGCTACTAGAGCAAATAGGAGTTAGGACATGTTGTACACGCATGTCCAGTGCAGCTTACATGGGAATTAAATAAGAATATTCAGCTTATTCACACGCACAACAGATGTTTTCTCTGTTACCCACCCCAAACGTAACAGGGATGAGCCACAATGTGACAGCATTGTCCCCAAAAATGGGACATTAGTCATTCTAAAAATGCTTTGTACAAATTCTCCATGAGAGTCAATCCGTCCATCCGTCCATCCCTACTGCTGTGCACTGCAGCCACACTCAGTAGCAATTGGAAGGCAGGTAACGTTCCTGACACCCCTATTCCCTATGATTAGAAGTGGGGTAACAGATAACAATGCAGTAACGTCAATTGACCTTACTTTTCACCCTATTGAATAGGGGCTTTAAAGAGATTAAAGTGAAGGAGCAATGTGGTAGAGATAATTTACCCAAACTCAGAAGAACCCCGATGCAGGACAGTGCTGTGCATTCAAGAAGCTGTAACTGCTACATACGCCTATAATATATATTATCTCTAACTGTGCATGCAATGTCTTGTATATAATGTATACCCTGTTCATGTATGTAACTGTATTTGTAACCATGTATCTATGCCCAGGACATAATTGAAAACGAGAGGTAACTCTCAAAGTATTACTTCCTGGTAAAACATTTTATAAATAAATACATTTAGACACAATTTTAAAAGCTTTAAGGAATATTTTTGTGAATGGAACAGCAAGGGATACATTCCCCTTTAAATCTTTTATTCTGTTTTATCTCGTGTTATTATATGAGGGAAGACCCATAAACATATTTCTGCACTGTATGCTGAGAGGCTGTGTACGAGTTTCTTGGAGTGATTGTATGAGTGGTGTGTTACTGTATGAGTGGTGTGTTACTGTATGAGTGGTGTGTTACTGTATGAGTGGTGTGTTACTGTATGAGTGGTGTGTTACTGTATGAGTGGTGTGTTACTGTATGAGTGATGTGTTACTGTATGAGTGGCGTGTTACTGTATGAGTGGCGTGTTACTGTATGAGTGGTGTGTTACTGTATGAGTGGCGTGTTACTGTATGAGTGGTGTGTTACTGTATGAGTGAGTCTTAGCAGGCGTTGCTTTCTCATTGCACACTGTTTGACCAAACAGAACCATGATACACATAACTGATGAACTTTGGCATTTTAGAGGTTTTTGTGAGTGTACAATAAGAACCCGAATCTTCAGCCTGTTTGATGCTTTCCTAACACAAAAAATGATTCAGACTTAAAAGCTCTTGGGTTTAATTTATCTTGTATACACATACATTCCTCCCTAAGGGTTCATAGTAAATAAATGGTTTAATGAATAATGTTTTGCTTACAGCTAACATAGAGATGGTTACAACTTACAGTTATATAATGCTTTAAAAGCATGAATAATGCATAAACCCAGTGCTACAAGAAGATAAACATTATGCACAAATACAGCTGCCTCACAGTGGAAAGTATAACACAAAAGGACCTACGGAAACCTACTCCATCTCTAGCCCCATATATATATATATATATATATATATATATATATATATATATATATATATATATATATATATATATATATATATATATATATATATATATGCAGTATTTTTACAACAATTGTTGAATTAATTGTAGTACAGGTGTGTGTGTGTGTGTGTGTGTGTGTGTGTGTGTGTGTGTGTGTCTGTGTGTCTGTGTGTATCTGTCTGTGTGTGTGTTTTTGTGTCTATGTGTCTGTGTGTGTGTCTGTGTGTGTGTGTCTATGTGTCTGTGTGTGTGTGTGTGTGTGTGTCTGTGTCTGTGTCTGTGTGTGTGTGTCTGTGTGTGTGTGTCTGTGTGTCTCTGTGCCTGTGTGTCTCTGTGCCTGTGTGTGTCTGTGCCTGTGTGTGTCTGTGTGTGTATTGTACTGTAACAAGTCTGAACATAGAAGGAAATACCACTGACCTCGGAATAATCCGCCTGGTTTGGACAGTCCTGGTCGGATTTGCTCGCATTGAGGTCCTCAATAGGGGGGCGCCACGTCACATCTTTAAGGTAAGCATCGCCCTTTAAGGAAATGAAGGTGAGATGTAAGAGTTATTCATGTACTTAAGATAAATGCCCCTTGTGCTTATTTAATGTGAAACTATTTTTTTTTTTATTTTGATGGTTCCCTAATCTCTCCTCCAGTGGTTTTAAGCCTTGGCCTGCGGGACGCTTTACATGTAATGTCCCCTTGTCTGAGGAAGTCCCATGGGCCTCCTTGGCTGTGGCCCCTAGAAGGAGAGGTGGTCCCTCAGGTAAAGTTACCACCGATTGGTCACCGCGCTAGGTGTGAGAACCAGTCCCCCCGCATCCAAACCCCCCACAGCAAACTACAGCAAACAGTATCTGCCCTCCTAATTCTGTTCTCGTCTCTCCTCTCCCTACCATTCTCTCCACTGTAAACTGCATTGAAAAACTGTGTACCCTCTCCTGTACTCCCTTATGTGTCCCTCCTGTACCCCCTCCTGTATCTTCCTTTATACTTCTTGTACCCCCTCCTGTACCCCATCTTTATCCCTCCTGTACCCCCCTGTATCTCTCCTATACCCCCTCCTGTACCTCCTCCTGTATCTCTCCTATACCTCATCCTGTACCTCCTCCTTTACCCCCTCCTGTACCCCCTCCTGTATCTTCCTTTATCCTTCCTGTACCCCCTCCTGTACCCCATCTTTATCACTCCTGTACCCCCTCCTGTATTTCTCCTATACCCCCTCCTGTACCTCCTCCTGTATCTCTCCTCTACCCCCTCCTGTACCCCCTCCTGTACTCACTCCTGTACACCTGCTGTCAGGCTTATTTGTTATTATATATTATACATGATCTATAACATTGATGTGTAATATTTAATTACTCTTTTGAATTCGAAAATATAAAAAGTTGGTAAAATAGGAATTTAGGGTCCTGAAGATTAAGGGCCTTCTTCTATTCTATTCGTCTGTTTTTTTGCCCAAATTCCCCATTAAAGCATATGCCATTAGCACATTTTTCCCATGGAACCCTTGTTAACCTCCCACTGAACCTCACAGTTCCACGAGACACAGGCGGTAAACCACGGCCTTTTTCAAAATATTTTTTAATTAGGTCACAGCATTGGCATCTACCACATCTGCTGGTTATCTGTTCTATGCATCCACTACCATTTCAGTGAATTATTTTCTTACTATTCCCATTAAGCAAACACGATCCAAATTAAGTTATTTTGAAATCGATATCATAGCCTCTTTCTGCCCTTTATTTTCTAGTGGTAATGTGTTAAGGTCTCTTAATCTTTCCTGATACGTTTTTAATGGTGCAAACCATGTATCCTCAACCTGTACACACTGCATGTAACTGATTTACACACTTTGTAACAACTATACAGTACACTGTTAGCGGCCGTCACGTGAAGAGAAGGGCAGTTCTCCATTATCTCAGGTCATTTCGGTTTCAGATCTACTGTGTTAAGATGAAAAGAAAATCAAAATGTGAACAGGAAATGTTCCTGTTTCTAACTTACTGGGAACGGATCGCACCTGCTGCCGATTTCAGCTAAAACAATGGCATAGCTGAAAAGAAACGAGTGATTGACATAACTAACAGAACCATTACATCAGTGTATTAATTATTATGCACAGTGCTACATTGTCAGGAAGCATTTATATATCTCTTATCTACCTATATAATGTCATGTGTCTGTCCTATAAACCTTGCCACCACCCGCTCATGCTATACATCGATGGAAGTGCTTTCCAGGTAAATTGTCATATTACAGACATGGAGCATTACAGGCATACCCCGCATTAACGTACGCATATATACATACATACCCCGCATTAACGTACGCATATATACATACATAGCCCGCATTAACCTACGCATATATACATACATACCCCGCATTAACGTACGCATATATACATACATAGCCCGCATTAACGTACGCATATATACATACATAGCCCGCATTAACGTACGCATATATACATACATACCCCGCATTAACGTACGCATATATACTTACATACCCCGCATTAACGTACGCATATATACATACATACCCCGCATTAACGTACGCATATATACATACATACCCCGCATTAACGTACGCATATATACATACATAGCCCGCATTAACGTACGCATATATACATACATACCCCGCATTAACGTACGCATATATACATACATAGCCCGCATTAACGTACGCATATATACATACATAGCCCGCATTAACGTACGCATATATACATACATAGCCCGCATTAACGTACGCATATATACATACATACCCCGCATTAACGTACGCATATATACATACATACCCCGCATTAACGTACGCATATATACATACATACCCCGCATTAACGTACGCATATATACATACATACCCCGCATTAACGTACGCATATATACATACATACCCCGCATTAACGTACGCATATATACATACATACCCCGCATTAACGTACGCATATTTACATACATACCCCGCATTAACGTACGCATATATACATACATACCCCGCATTAACGTACGCATATATACATACATACCCCGCATTAACGTACGCATATATACATACATACCCCGCATTAACGTACGCATATATACATACATACCCCGCATTAACGTACGCATATATACATACATAGCCCGCATTAACGTACGCATATATACATACATACCCCGCATTAACGTACGCATATATACATACATAGCCCGCATTAACGTACGCATATATACATACATAGCCCGCATTAACGTACGCATATATACATACATAGCCCGCATTAACGTACGCATATATACATACATACCCCGCATTAACGTACGCATATATACATACATACCCCGCATTAACGTACGCATATATACATACATACCCCGCATTAACGTACGCATATATACATACATACCCCGCATTAACGTACGCATATATACATACATACCCCGCATTAACGTACGCATATATACATACATACCCCGCATTAACGTACGCATATATACATACATACCCCGCATTAACGTACGCATATATACATACATACCCCGCATTAACGTACGCATATATACATACATACCCCGCATTAACGTACGCATATATACATACATACCCCGCATTAACGTACGCATATATACATACATACCCCGCATTAACGTACGCATATATACATACATACCCCGCATTAACGTACGCATATATACATACATAGCCCGCATTAACGTACGCATATATACATACATACCCCGCATTAACGTACGCATATATACATACATACCCCGCATTAACGTACGCAATGGGACCGGAACATGTACTTAAAGTGAAGCACTCCCTTTTTCCCACTTATCGATGCATATACTGTACTGCAATCGTCATATACGTGCATAACTGATGTAAATAACACATGTGTAACAGGCTCTATAGTCTCCCCGCTGGCGCACAGCTTCGGCACAGGTAGGGAGCTGGTATTACTGATCAGGACGTGCTGTCAGGCGCATGCTTGAGCTGCCGTTTGCCTATTGGGCGATATGTCCTTACTCGCGAGTGTACATAAAGTGAGTGTCCTTAAAGCGGGGTATGCGTTTAAAACGGTCCCAGCGTTTTTGACATTTTGACCCACGTTTTTAGCTTGTTTCAGTCGCCTCTCTCCCATCACAGGGATCTGCTTATTGTATTACCCTCCTCCTGAAGTCTTATAAATTACTTCAAAGCTGACAGTTTATAACCACAACTTAATCACTAATACATTCCGCAATGTACAGGCTATTCACCCGACGTGTATCACCTGCATTCCATCCTGCGCATGCGTGAGCGCGCTGCTAGTACCTGTATACATCACCCGCTGGCGTCATACTATGGCTTCTACTCAGGACAGCCTCTGGAGGACAGTAGATGTGCATTGACTTTTTCTCCATTAATTCCTTGAAATCATCACTTCTGTAAACCAACAAACCGTAATCTAAAAAAGGCAACAAAAGGAAAAAATAGGAACGCTGCTGTTTACTGTATCTCAATGCAGTATTAATGGGCCCTTAAACAAAGGAAATTGTATTCTCTGCTGCACCCTGGGCCTGCATTGCACCTCCGATTGCAAAGGGGTTAATAAATGCATACGATGGAACCTA